>NC_056729.1:1836750554-1836893054 GCF_019279795.1 Protopterus annectens
TTAAATTTTTTTTTTTAAAAGCCCTTTTCCCTTTATTAAAACATATCTTTTAAGGTTCTTAACTTAACAGCTCTAGTATTCCATATGTAGGTTATATCATATACTGGGTGTCACAGGCCTTCCTCATTCTTAACTTAACAGCTCTAGTATTCCATATGTAGGTTATATCATATACTGGGTGTCACAGGCCTTCCTCATTCTTAACTTAACAGCTCTAGTATTCCATATGTAGGTTATATCATATACTGGGTGTCATAGGCCTTCCTCATTCTTAACTTAACAGCTCTAGTATTCCATATGTAGGTTATATCATATACTGGGTGTCACAGGCCTTCCTCATTCTTAACTTAACAGCTCTAGTATTCCATATGTAGGTTATATCATATACTGGGTGTCACAGGCCTTCCTCATTCTTAACTTAACAGCTCTAGTATTCCATATGTAGGTTATATCATATACTGGGTGTCATAGGCCTTCCTCATTCTTAACTTAACAGCTCTAGTATTCCATATGTAGGTTATATCATATACTGGGTGTCATAGGCCTTCCTCATTCTTAACTTAACAGCTCTAGTATTCCATATGTAGGTTATATCATATACTGGGTGTCATAGGCCTTCCTCATTCTTAACTTAACAGCTCTAGTATTCCATATGTAGGTTATATCATATACTGGGTGTCATAGGCCTTCCTCATTCTTAACTTAACAGCTCTAGTATTCCATATGTAGGTTATATCATATACTGGGTGTCACAGGCCTTCCTCATTCTTAACTTAACAGCTCTAGTATTCCATATGTAGGTTATATCATATACTGGGTGTCACAGGCCTTCCTCATTCTTAACTTAACAGCTCTAGTATTCCATATGTAGGTTATATCATATACTGGGTGTCACAGGCCTTCCTCATTCTTAACTTAACAGCTCTAGTATTCCATATGTAGGTTATATCATATACTGGGTGTCATAGGCCTTCCTCATTCTTAACTTAACAGCTCTAGTATTCCATATGTAGGTTATATCATATACTGGGTGTCACAGGCCTTCCTCATTCTTAACTTAACAGCTCTAGTATTCCATATGTAGGTTATATCATATACTGGGTGTCACAGGCCTTCCTCATTCTTAACTTAACAGCTCTAGTATTCCATATGTAGGTTATATCATATACTGGGTGTCACAGGCCTTCCTCATTCTTAACTTAACAGCTCTAGTATTCCATATGTAGGTTATATCATATACTGGGTGTCACAGGCCTTCCTCATTCTTAACTTAACAGCTCTAGTATTCCATATGTAGGTTATATCATATACTGGGTGTCACAGGCCTTCCTCATTCTTAACTTAACAGCTCTAGTATTCCATATGTAGGTTATATCATATACTGGGTGTCATAGGCCTTCCTCATTCTTAACTTAACAGCTCTAGTATTCCATATGTAGGTTATATCATATACTGGGTGTCACAGGCCTTCCTCATTCTTAACTTAACAGCTCTAGTATTCCATATGTAGGTTATATCATATACTGGGTGTCATAGGCCTTCCTCATTCTTAACTTAACAGCTCTAGTATTCCATATGTAGGTTATATCATATACTGGGTGTCACAGGCCTTCCTCATTCTTAACTTAACAGCTCTAGTATTCCATATGTAGGTTATATCATATACTGGGTGTCACAGGCCTTCCTCATTCTTAACTTAACAGCTCTAGTATTCCATATGTAGGTTATATCATATACTGGGTGTCATAGGCCTTCCTCATTCTTAACTTAACAGCTCTAGTATTCCATATGTAGGTTATATCATATACTGGGTGTCATAGGCCTTCCTCATTCTTAACTTAACAGCTCTAGTATTCCATATGTAGGTTATATCATATACTGGGTGTCACAGGCCTTCCTCATTCTTAACTTAACAGCTCTAGTATTCCATATGTAGGTTATATCATATACTGGGTGTCATAGGCCTTCCTCATTCTTAACTTAACAGCTCTAGTATTCCATATGTAGGTTATATCATATACTGGGTGTCATAGGCCTTCCTCATTCTTAACTTAACAGCTCTAGTATTCCATATGTAGGTTATATCATATACTGGGTGTCACAGGCCTTCCTCATTCTTAACTTAACAGCTCTAGTATTCCATATGTAGGTTATATCATATACTGGGTGTCACAGGCCTTCCTCATTCTTAACTTAACAGCTCTAGTATTCCATATGTAGGTTATATCATATACTGGGTGTCATAGGCCTTCCTCATTCTTAACTTAACAGCTCTAGTATTCCATATGTAGGTTATACCATATACTGGGTGTCATAGGCCTTCCTCATTCTTAACTTAACAGCTCTAGTATTCCATATGTAGGTTATATCATATACTGGGTGTCACAGGCCTTCCTCATTCTTAACTTAACAGCTCTAGTATTCCATATGTAGGTTATATCATATACTGGGTGTCATAGGCCTTCCTCATTCTTAACTTAACAGCTCTAGTATTCCATATGTAGGTTATATCATATACTGGGTGTCATAGGCCTTCCTCATTCTTAACTTAACAGCTCTAGTATTCCATATGTAGGTTATATCATATACTGGGTGTCATAGGCCTTCCTCATTCTTAACTTAACAGCTCTAGTATTCCATATGTAGGTTATATCATATACTGGGTGTCACAGGCCTTCCTCATTCTTAACTTAACAGCTCTAGTATTCCATATGTAGGTTATATCATATACTGGGTGTCACAGGCCTTCCTCATTCTTAACTTAACAGCTCTAGTATTCCATATGTAGGTTATATCATATACTGGGTGTCATAGGCCTTCCTCATTCTTAACTTAACAGCTCTAGTATTCCATATGTAGGTTATATCATATACTGGGTGTCACAGGCCTTCCTCATTCTTAACTTAACAGCTCTAGTATTCCATATGTAGGTTATATCATATACTGGGTGTCACAGGCCTTCCTCATTCTTAACTTAACAGCTCTAGTATTCCATATGTAGGTTATATCATATACTGGGTGTCATAGGCCTTCCTCATTCTTAACTTAACAGCTCTAGTATTCCATATGTAGGTTATATCATATACTGGGTGTCACAGGCCTTCCTCATTCTTAACTTAACAGCTCTAGTATTCCATATGTAGGTTATATCATATACTGGGTGTCACAGGCCTTCCTCATTCTTAACTTAACAGCTCTAGTATTCCATATGTAGGTTATATCATATACTGGGTGTCATAGGCCTTCCTCATTCTTAACTTAACAGCTCTAGTATTCCATATGTAGGTTATATCATATACTGGGTGTCATAGGCCTTCCTCATTCTTAACTTAACAGCTCTAGTATTCCATATGTAGGTTATATCATATACTGGGTGTCATAGGCCTTCCTCATTCTTAACTTAACAGCTCTAGTATTCCATATGTAGGTTATATCATATACTGGGTGTCATAGGCCTTCCTCATTCTTAACTTAACAGCTCTAGTATTCCATATGTAGGTTATATCATATACTGGGTGTCATAGGCCTTCCTCATTCTTAACTTAACAGCTCTAGTATTCCATATGTAGGTTATATCATATACTGGGTGTCATAGGCCTTCCTCATTCTTAACTTAACAGCTCTAGTATTCCATATGTAGGTTATATCATATACTGGGTGTCATAGGCCTTCCTCATTCTTAACTTAACAGCTCTAGTATTCCATATGTAGGTTATATCATATACTGGGTGTCACAGGCCTTCCTCATTCTTAACTTAACAGCTCTAGTATTCCATATGTAGGTTATATCATATACTGGGTGTCACAGGCCTTCCTCATTCTTAACTTAACAGCTCTAGTATTCCATATGTAGGTTATATCATATACTGGGTGTCACAGGCCTTCCTCATTCTTAACTTAACAGCTCTAGTATTCCATATGTAGGTTATATCATATACTGGGTGTCACAGGCCTTCCTCATTCTTAACTTAACAGCTCTAGTATTCCATATGTAGGTTATATCATATACTGGGTGTCACAGGCCTTCCTCATTCTTAACTTAACAGCTCTAGTATTCCATATGTAGGTTATATCATATACTGGGTGTCACAGGCCTTCCTCATTCTTAACTTAACAGCTCTAGTATTCCATATGTAGGTTATACCATATACTGGGTGTCACAGGCCTTCCTCATTCTTAACTTAACAGCTCTAGTATTCCATATGTAGGTTATATCATATACTGGGTGTCATAGGCCTTCCTCATTCTTAACTTAACAGCTCTAGTATTCCATATGTAGGTTATACCATATACTGGGTGTCATAGGCCTTCCTCATTCTTAACTTAACAGCTCTAGTATTCCATATGTAGGTTATATCATATACTGGGTGTCACAGGCCTTCCTCATTCTTAACTTAACAGCTCTAGTATTCCATATGTAGGTTATATCATATACTGGGTGTCATAGGCCTTCCTCATTCTTAACTTAACAGCTCTAGTATTCCATATGTAGGTTATATCATATACTGGGTGTCACAGGCCTTCCTCATTCTTAACTTAACAGCTCTAGTATTCCATATGTAGGTTATATCATATACTGGGTGTCACAGGCCTTCCTCATTCTTAACTTAACAGCTCTAGTATTCCATATGTAGGTTATATCATATACTGGGTGTCACAGGCCTTCCTCATTCTTAACTTAACAGCTCTAGTATTCCATATGTAGGTTATATCATATACTGGGTGTCATAGGCCTTCCTCATTCTTAACTTAACAGCTCTAGTATTCCATATGTAGGTTATATCATATACTGGGTGTCATAGGCCTTCCTCATTCGTAACTTAACAGCTCTAGTATTCCATATGTAGGTTATACCGTATACTGGGTGTCATAGGCCTTCCTCATTCTTAACTTAACAGCTCTAGTATTCCATATGTAGGTTATATCATATACTGGGTGTCATAGGCCTTCCTCATTCTTAACTTAACAGCTCTAGTATTCCATATGTAGGTTATATCATATACTGGGTGTCATAGGCCTTCCTCATTCTTAACTTAACAGCTCTAGTATTCCATATGTAGGTTATATCATATACTGGGTGTCACAGGCCTTCCTCATTCTTAACTTAACAGCTCTAGTATTCCATATGTAGGTTATATCATATACTGGGTGTCACAGGCCTTCCTCATTCTTAACTTAACAGCTCTAGTATTCCATATGTAGGTTATATCATATACTGGGTGTCACAGGCCTTCCTCATTCTTAACTTAACAGCTCTAGTATTCCATATGTAGGTTATATCATATACTGGGTGTCACAGGCCTTCCTCATTCTTAACTTAACAGCTCTAGTATTCCATATGTAGGTTATACCATATACTGGGTGTCACAGGCCTTCCTCATTCTTAACTTAACAGCTCTAGTATTCCATATGTAGGTTATATCATATACTGGGTGTCATAGGCCTTCCTCATTCTTAACTTAACAGCTCTAGTATTCCATATGTAGGTTATATCATATACTGGGTGTCACAGGCCTTCCTCATTCTTAACTTAACAGCTCTAGTATTCCATATGTAGGTTATATCATATACTGGGTGTCACAGGCCTTCCTCATTCTTAACTTAACAGCTCTAGTATTCCATATGTAGGTTATATCATATACTGGGTGTCACAGGCCTTCCTCATTCTTAACTTAACAGCTCTAGTATTCCATATGTAGGTTATATCATATACTGGGTGTCACAGGCCTTCCTCATTCTTAACTTAACAGCTCTAGTATTCCATATGTAGGTTATATCATATACTGGGTGTCATAGGCCTTCCTCATTCTTAACTTAACAGCTCTAGTATTCCATATGTAGGTTATACCATATACTGGGTGTCATAGGCCTTCCTCATTCTTAACTTAACAGCTCTAGTATTCCATATGTAGGTTATATCATATACTGGGTGTCATAGGCCTTCCTCATTCTTAACTTAACAGCTCTAGTATTCCATATGTAGGTTATATCATATACTGGGTGTCATAGGCCTTCCTCATTCTTAACTTAACAGCTCTAGTATTCCATATGTAGGTTATACCATATACTGGGTGTCACAGGCCTTCCTCATTCTTAACTTAACAGCTCTAGTATTCCATATGTAGGTTATATCATATACTGGGTGTCACAGGCCTTCCTCATTCTTAACTTAACAGCTCTAGTATTCCATATGTAGGTTATATCATATACTGGGTGTCATAGGCCTTCCTCATTCTTAACTTAACAGCTCTAGTATTCCATATGTAGGTTATATCATATACTGGGTGTCATAGGCCTTCCTCATTCTTAACTTAACAGCTCTAGTATTCCATATGTAGGTTATATCATATACTGGGTGTCACAGGCCTTCCTCATTCTTAACTTAACAGCTCTAGTATTCCATATGTAGGTTATACCGTATACTGGGTGTCACAGGCCTTCCTCATTCTTAACTTAACAGCTCTAGTATTCCATATGTAGGTTATATCATATACTGGGTGTCATAGGCCTTCCTCATTCTTAACTTAACAGCTCTAGTATTCCATATGTAGGTTATACCATATACTGGGTGTCATAGGCCTTCCTCATTCTTAACTTAACAGCTCTAGTATTCCATATGTAGGTTATATCATATACTGGGTGTCATAGGCCTTCCTCATTCTTAACTTAACAGCTCTAGTATTCCATATGTAGGTTATATCATATACTGGGTGTCATAGGCCTTCCTCATTCTTAACTTAACAGCTCTAGTATTCCATATGTAGGTTATATCATATACTGGGTGTCATAGGCCTTCCTCATTCTTAACTTAACAGCTCTAGTATTCCATATGTAGGTTATATCATATACTGGGTGTCATAGGCCTTCCTCATTCTTAACTTAACAGCTCTAGTATTCCATATGTAGGTTATACCATATACTGGGTGTCATAGGCCTTCCTCATTCTTAACTTAACAGCTCTAGTATTCCATATGTAGGTTATATCATATACTGGGTGTCATAGGCCTTCCTCATTCTTAACTTAACAGCTCTAGTATTCCATATGTAGGTTATATCATATACTGGGTGTCATAGGCCTTCCTCATTCTTAACTTAACAGCTCTAGTATTCCATATGTAGGTTATACCGTATACTGGGTGTCACAGGCCTTCCTCATTCTTAACTTAACAGCTCTAGTATTCCATATGTAGGTTATATCATATACTGGGTGTCACAGGCCTTCCTCATTCTTAACTTAACAGCTCTAGTATTCCATATGTAGGTTATATCATATACTGGGTGTCATAGGCCTTCCTCATTCGTAACTTAACAGCTCTAGTATTCCATATGTAGGTTATACCGTATACTGGGTGTCATAGGCCTTCCTCATTCTTAACTTAACAGCTCTAGTATTCCATATGTAGGTTATATCATATACTGGGTGTCACAGGCCTTCCTCATTCTTAACTTAACAGCTCTAGTATTCCATATGTAGGTTATACCATATACTGGGTGTCATAGGCCTTCCTCATTTGTAACTTAACAGCTCTAGTATTCCATATGTAGGTTATACCGTATACTGGGTGTCATAGGCCTTCCTCATTCTTAACTTAACAGCTCTAGTATTCCATATGTAGGTTATATCATATACTGGGTGTCATAGGCCTTCCTCATTCTTAACTTAACAGCTCTAGTATTCCATATGTAGGTTATACCATATACTGGGTGTCACAGGCCTTCCTCATTCTTAACTTAACAGCTCTAGTATTCCATATGTAGTTTATACCATATACTGGGTGTCATAGGCCTTCCTC
Source organism: Protopterus annectens (assembly GCF_019279795.1). Lineage (NCBI taxonomy): Eukaryota > Metazoa > Chordata > Ceratodontiformes > Protopteridae > Protopterus > Protopterus annectens. The sequence continues at coordinate 1,836,758,348 of NC_056729.1, forward strand.
ATTCTTAACTTAACAGGTCTAGTATTCCATATGTAGGTTATATCATATACTGGGTGTCATAGGCCTTCCTCATTCTTAACTTAACAGCTCTAGTATTCCATATGTAGGTTATACCATATACTGGGTGTCATAGGACTTCCTCATTCTTAACTTAACAGCTCTAGTATTCCATATGTAGGTTATATCATATACTGGGTGTCATAAGCTTTTCTCATTGTTAACTTATCAGGTCTAGTATTCCATTTTTAGGTTATATCTCACTGAAAAGGGGCACTCATTTTAGCAATAGGCACTGAAGTTTAGTATTCAGATGAGCAATCCATCATTCTGTACTTTGGTATTTCTGGATATGGGAGGTGGACAACTACTTGAAATCAGGGATGCAGAATTAAATCTTGGCAGTTTTTCTGCACTTCAGCTGTGAAGTTAGAAATATTATTCTGAACCAGCTCCATCATAAGGCATAAGCTCTCATAACTTGAAATGAAGACTCTCCATTTATACCTACAAGAAGAACTGTATCAGTCTGTTTTCTTTTGAATTGTTTAATTTTAGCATGGCTATAATGACATTTTGGTAGCCTTTTACCACTGCTACTGAAAACTTTAGGCAAAACAGCTGAGAAATCCAGATGTTGTACCATTACAAGTTTTGCCTAAAAGCTTTTCAGTTCTTAACTTCTGATCAGAGCTTTAAATCTGGTACAAATGCTGTAGGTGACTGGATCTTGGCTTGAACTACACACGTACACACATATGCACACCACCCCATTCAAAGGTGATGTGGCATTAAAGGCAGACTCTAACCAAGAACTTCAGCAAAGAATAGGGAATGGAATGCAAAACTGAAAGCACATGGGATGAGACTGAGTACAGATAAGAAAGTTGTAATGTCAGCAAATGCTGGAATTCAGAAGAAACAATAGTGGAACATGTTAACAGCTTCAAGTATCTGGGAAGGGTGGTTGAGGAGAAGGGAAGTCTGAATAAGGAGGTCAAAGCTAGAATAAGAGGGGCTGCAGCCAACTGGCATAGAGTGTCAGGAGTAGTATATGACAGCAAAATGTCAAAGGAGCTGAAAAGTAAGGCGTACAAAAGAGTTATGTAACCAGTACTACAGAAACCTGGGCAGTAAAGGCAGAGCAGAGGAGGAAGTTAGACATGATGGAAATTAAATGCCTGAAATGGGCGGTAAGATGCACACTGGGGGAAAGATGAAGAAATAAAGACATAACAGCAGAAGCCTAAGTAGCTCCAACTTTAGAAAAGGTCAAAGAGAACAGATTACCGTGGACTGAGCACATGCAGAAAAGCAGAAGGTAATCTAGTGCAGAAACTTTTGGACAGACAGGAAGAAGGCAAAGGGAAACAAGGGTGTCCAACAAAGAGGTGGCTGTACTGTGTGAAGTAAGACCTGCAACAGTCAGGTGTGAGTGTTGAACAAGGCAGGAGAGTGTTAATGAATAGAGAGAGATGGGGAAAGTTGATACAACATTCCAACTCCATGTACAAAAATGTGGAAAAAGGGGGTTGCTGATGACTGTTTCAGTGCATGTGGGGCTTTTTCTTTTCTTTGGAGCTGTGCAACTATGGCAGTAGTGTATGCATGTAAGCAAGGGAGTGTGGGAAGCACCTCCTCCCAAAAACATTTTTATAGTTTATTTATTGTATAAAATGCTGTCTACCAATTGTGATTCAGTTAAATGAGTTTTCAGTCAATTGTGTTCAGTAATTTTTGTTCAGTAAAATGAGCATTTAATGAACTGACATAGAGCTATATCCACACAGAGACACACACGCATTTAAATATATAGTTATTCATTTGGTTGACAACCCATTTAATCAACAAGTTTTTGTGGTTGTAAAATGAGTGAACACAAATGTGTGATAATCATATTTGGTTAAATTCCAGTTTTATACAGTGAAGGGATGTAGAAGTGGGCATGAAAATTAATAACTGACTGACTGAAAAGGAAAGGGTTGTGAAACTGTGCACAATTGCATTATAGCAGGTAGTGTGCATGTGTGAGTGCTCTTGAGTTAGGGTTAATATTAGATAAGGAGATAAATTTAGTGTTGTGCCTGTTTAGTGTTGTGGTTGTTTTATGTGCTTTTGTCTTGATTAGTGTTAGTGATACAGTAAGTAAAAGGGTTTTTAATAATGTGATGTACAAGTTTAGGGTTAGGGTTAGAATTAGGTTTAGTGCCAGGAGCAGAGGTAGGCTTAGGGTTAGCACACATGATTGCAATGGTGCAGGGAGGCAAAGAACCTATTATAAGAGACACATATTTATGGTAAAGTATATATCTATATGGGTTTTATTGTTAATAACTCTAAAAAGAGGAAATTAATATAGACAGCTTTATGGAAAAATTGTGTTGATTTATTTATTTCATTCTCCTTTTTTCTGTTGTAAGCCTCCATTATTAAAGAAAGTATTTGGCAGCCATAATTTAAATCATAGTTTAGATTTAACCAGCAGTTTTAAATATCAGAGGATGCTCTTTATTATTTTTGGCTTTGGATTCTTTTTCTATTTCTTTGAGTAGATTCAAAGGGTAGTTATTTTACAGTAGAGATACTCAAATTTTGCTAGACTGAGATCGCTTGTGGTTTTTCTTACTCTTTCTTTATCAGATTATGATCATAGTGATTTCTTGACTGAAATAGTGAAAGGGTTTTATGTAGAACAGAGCACACCATTGTCTTTGTTAATGGTATATCCAACAATGTGTATGACTCTGTTGTATTCAACAAGTTTTACATATTAGTAGAGAAATAAATATATCCTTTAGATTGTTCAGTATTTTATGTTTCAATTGCAGTTCTACAAATATTCTTTTATTCTATTTGTCAAAATATAAAATAAAGAATCCCATACCAGGTAGAGTTTAAAATCATTTATTCCAGAGTGTGTAAAAGAAATTAGAAAACCTCTTTTGGAAACAAAAATAATGGACATTATTGTTTTAAGCATTAATATCTTAAACAGTGGTTATAGATAACAGGGGCTAATTATATATATCAAGATTAATAAAGCAGATATTGCAGTTTTACAAAAAACACACTTGTTGGAAAAACACATACACAGCTGTGGGTTTAAAGATTAAATACTGGGCAATTCGTCCTTTAAATAGAAAAAGGCACAAGTTGTAATTTTATGGAGAAATAGTGTCATTATGCTAAAACACCAAGGGAATATTTGCTATGCAAACAACTATCAGAAAAGAGTTATTTCATTAGCAAGTATATACTGGATTCTGGGAGTTGGACCTAAAATTACAAAAAAAAAATACTTATACTGTTAGATAATTTGAAAAGCAGCTTTATTTTGGGATGAGACTTTAACTGTATATGAAACAAAATTGACATTAGTGTAAAAAGGGAACCTATCCTGGAACTCAGAAACAATACTACCGCTAAGCACTATTTAATGCAGGTGGTAGCTATGTAATATTCGCTATTTAACACAGGTGGCAGCTATATAATATTCACTATTTAAAACTGGTGGTAGCTATGTAATATTCACTATTTAATGCAGGTGGTAGCTATGTAATATTCACTATTTAATGCAGGTGGTAGCTATGTAATATTCACTATTGTGGTAGCTATGTAATATGCACTATTTAACACAGGTGGTAGCTATGTAATGTTCACTATTTAACACAGGTAATAGCTATGTAATATCCACTATTTAACACAGGTGGCAGCTATGTAATATTCACTATTTAACACAGGTGGTAGCTATATAATATTCACTATTTAACACTGGTGGTAGCTATGTAATATTCACTATTTAATGCAGGTGGTAGCTATGTAATATTCGCTATTTAACACAGGTGGTAGCTATATAATATTCACTATTTAACACAGGTGGCAGCTATGTAATATTCACTATTTAACACAGGTGGTAGCTATGTAATATTCACTATTTAACACAGGTGGTAGCTATGTAATATTCAGTATTTAACACTGGTGGTAGCTATGTAATATTCACTATTTAACACAGGTGGTAGCTATATAATATTCACTATTTAACACTGGTGGTAGCTATGTAATATTCACTATTTAATGCAGGTGGTAGCTATGTAATATTCACTATTTAATGCAGGTGGTAGCTATGTAATATTCACTATTGTGGTAGCTATGTAATATGCACTATTTAACACAGGTGGTAGCTATGTAATATGCACTATTTAACACAGGTGGTAGCTATGTAATGTTCACTATTTAACACAGGTAATAGCTATGTAATATCCACTATTTAACACAGGTGGTAGCTATGTAATATTCACTATTTAACACTGGTGGTAGCTATGTAATATTCACTATTTAACACAGGTGGTAGCTATGTAATATTCACTATTTAACACAGGTGGTAGCTATGTAATATTCACTATTTAACACCGGTGGTAGCTATGTAATATTCACTATTTAACACAGGTGGTAGCTATGTAATATTCACTATTTAACACAGGTGGTAGCTATGTAATATTTACTATTTAACACAGGTGGTAGCTATGTAATATGCACTATTTAACACAGGTGGTAGCTATGTAATGTTCACTATTTAACACAGGTAATAGCTATGTAATATCCACTATTTAACACATGTGGCAGCTATGTAATATTCACTATTTAACACAGGTGGTAGCTATGTAATATTCACTATTTAACACAGGTGGTAGCTATGTAATATTCACAGCCAGCTCTTCTGCAGCACTTGCATGTAAGGAGGTGCTGCTCCATGGTGGGCTGTCTCTGTCTGGCATCCTACAAATATAAATGATGCATTCTGTGGGAGAGGAATGTGATAATGAGTCATGTGCTTTCCTTCAGAAATGCCTGCAGTATGCATTTTACTTAGCCAAGTGATTCATAGAACCAGTCAGCTGTTCAAATCTCTACCATCACTTGCTGTGTTAATTAATACAGACAAAAGTTAGTGTGTGCATTTGTGAGGGAGTGAATAAGAGAAAGTACCTCTGCTAATGCAATGCATTGACTTGCCAGTTGTGATAACTACAGTTAAATCATTGTTAGCACTTGTGATAATCACTGAGTGATTTATATACATGCAAATTAGCCATTAATGAGGTCTTTTCTTATACCACTTATTGTGTTTTTTTTTCTGAATTACTGGTTATGCAATTTCAATGGAGACCCTTTTTGCCACACATTTTTTTGAATCCTACCACAAGATTTTGTACTTCTTTAAATGCATTACAAACTATACTAATTTATTAAATTTAAATAATTTAAATGATTTTGCTGAGCCTGAATAATTATTTTTATATAATAGTCCTATGCTTTGGAACACTAACTTGTATTGCTATAATTTGTATTTTAATAAGCCATTTTGTATGGTTGATGCTATTATCAGACTACAATGCTTTATTTAATTGCTAAATGACATTAAAACAAATTCACTTATATTTGTTTCAAAGACTTTGTTCAAAGTTAAATATAGAAATAGAAAATTATCTCTCAGTTAATAATAGCAGAAAAGTAAATGCTACCACAGTATGTCATTTTCTTAAATCAAACTTATATTAAAAGATTATTTATTGATGTCATAATAAAATAAAAAATATAATAATTTGATAAAATAATTGACAATATAAATGCTGCTATGTTAAAGGTTCGAAAGGTGAAACTATATTTTTAGACATAGTTAAAGCTTTACATAAAAAGTATTAAAAATATTATGCCACAAATCATCAATAAATCTAGAAAAAAATGAAACTATACTCAGTCTGTAACATTTAAGGGCTTAGACATACTAACAATTATATGCATGATTTTAGCTAGTGTCAAACCAAATAAAATATAGTCTGAATACATGAAGAAAAAGAATGCCATTAGACACTAAAGAACTACAGCTTTTAACAAATATGAAAATATTGCAAACAGGTTTATGCTGACTTGAATGAAGGTTCATTGAAAACTTATTAAAGTTAAATATAAAAGAAAATTATCAAATAAAAATATTAACTTTCTGTTAAAAATAATAGCAAAGAAAATACATCATTGGGAATAGATGGAATAACTGTTGTAGCATACAAATTATTTTCACAAAATGTTATTCAATTGTTAAGTCTTCATTGTTTTTCAAAATAATAACAGTACCCTCATTCATGGAAATGTTGTTTAACAACCAAAATAATGATGCACAATGAGGATACAACCATATGCTCTTCTGTAGAGTAATATATTTGTGAAACAGAGACTACATGATATATATCATGTCTAATTAAAATGGGCATTGCCATATTTAATAGTCAAAGATCAAATGAGATTTCATATTAAGCACTAGTTAGTCATGCAAACATTATGTATTTATTATTTATTGACATTTGCTAAATGGGTATATTCAGCTGGGCTTGAGGCCCATTTTCAGTGGAGACCCGAGGAGAAAAGCTCCAATACATAAACAAATTACAGAAAATTCTAAATTTTAACAACAAGAACAGGTTTATACAAAGAAATGTAATTAAGCATCTAAAATTCAATCATGCAGAAAATGTAAGTAAAAGGAGTAAATTGCAATGCAAGCACACCATTTTTAAATCAGTTTTATTTACATATATACAAGCAGAGCTTTTAACCAACAGTTCTGATTAGTAAACATTAGTACATATCCTAAGATAATAGAGTATCTATGAGTGAGAGGAGGGAGAAAGAACAGTATTATAGTGGGGTGCTTAAGTTGGTGCCTGACAATGGCAGAGTTTGGAGTTAAGTAGGTAAGATTTGAGTTTTTATTTAAAGTGGGCTGGGTGGATGATGGAACGTATATCTATCGGGAGTTTGTTCCAAGCTTGTGTAGTGGAGTATTTGTTTAAGAGTTTGTCTATGTTTTTTGGGGGGTTGGCACTAAAAGACAGAATTAGCAGCTACTATTTTTGCTAAAAGAAAGAATCACATTTTGACTCCTTATACTGTAAATATTTATGCAACACATTAGAGACACCTGGTTTTACAAATTTCTATATGATTTTTAAATGGTTTATATAGCAATTCCTTAATTTTAATAAGAATAAAATATATGTAACATAATCAGTAGATGTGAGAAAAAGACTTAACAAGGTTGTACTCTTTCAACTATTTACTTGCCATAACAATGGAACCATTAGCAAATTCTGAAATGAAAGATGATAACATATAGGGCTTCATTTGAAAATTCTAGTATTTTTAATAATAGCTTACTATCACTACCCAGCATACATTCATCCATAGTTCTCTTAGTTCACTCATTAAACATTTTGAAAGTTTACCTAAATTTAAAGTATGCATAAAATTATGCACAGTGATAACACATTTATTTTTAATCAATTATAAATCATGTTGATATTAAAATATTATGGGAATTAATTATTAATATTAATAATATATACGTTTATATATGTCCACACAATTAAAATGCATTAATATTCTGATGATGTCCTTTAATCATTTTATATATAAATACCTACTTTGAATAAATGGATTTTTACTTTGCTAGTAATTTGTGTTACTCTGGAACTTACTAAGTACTCTGATATTATGAGAATATTGATGCTGATGACAAATGGCAGATTCCTTTTGTTTTAACTATATAACAAAAATACCAATATCGTCAATAGATAACATATATAAATATTGGTTAGATTTGGTGGTTGGTTATTTGTTTAAAGTGTTAGACAGTTTATACTTTTAAAGATGCAGAATATAACAGAAACAGAGCTAAAATATTATCTGGGTTTATTACATTACATAAAAACAATATTATTAAACAATGCAATATCCAAATCAGTTTTATCTGACTTCTATAAAATTATACCATGATATAAAACCATTATACCAAGTTGTTACTGGAACTTTTTGAATCAAACTTATTACTCAACATTTTGTCTGAAAATGTCATGGTTACAATATGATCATCTAAAAGTCAATGCCAGTCTACTTTTGGGGAATTTTCCTGGAAATGTATACAGAGAGCTTGTTGTGTCCTCACAGACCAATACAAAAACAATTAGGATAATTTTGGTTGGAAATTTAATAGAACTATCAAAGCACATTAGCAACACATTTTTATGACTGCAAACATTTACTTGAAATGTGGCAAGCACATAGCCAGCCTTAGGCACTAGCGAACCATGTGGTCACTGGGGGCCCCCCTGTTCCTGTTGGGGCCTCAACCACATCAAGTTATCTTAGCTTGATATTTTGTAACGTCTGTCAAACCAACAAAAGCTAGTACATCAGTCTTGTAGACTTAATAAACCAGGAGAGTAATAATGCTTATTTATATCTCCTTTAAAATTCAAAAATGTCTTTGGTTATAGTAATGTTTTATCAATCAAGAGCCTTCACAATTCCACTAAATATTTTACCACCAACATAGTGCCTATGGCTTAGTTAAACCTTGCTGCTGGACATTCTCTACACTAAAACTAACAACATAGCCAGTTGTAGTTTCTGCAATACCCGTAGCTGCAAGGGGGTGCCCATAACCATCCTTTACTGTGTGGGGGGTCCACAAAAGCTGCTGCAGGTTGGGGAAAATGAGTAGAAGAAAATATATTCATTTCCTGATTATTCACTTTAACTGAGCAATTCTGTGATATGACCCTATTAGGATAAAGCTGATAATGAACATGAGCAAAGTAAGCACTAGAGAGGTCAGCAGCCCTGGGTTACCAAGGTAAGCACTAGCGAGATCAGCAGCCCTGAGTGACCAAGGTAAGCACTAGAGAGGTCAGCAGCCCAGAGTGACCAAGGTAAGCACTAGAGAGGTCAGCAGCCCAGAGTGACCAAGGCAAGCACTAGAGAGATCAGCAGTCTAGAGTGACCAAGGAAAGCACTAGAGAGATCAGCAGCCCAGAGTGACCAGGGTAAGCAATAGTGAGGTCAGCAGCCCAGAGTGACCAAGGTAAGCACTAGAGAGATCAGCAGTCCAGAGTGACCAAGGCAAGCACTAGAGACATCAACAGCCCAGAGTGACCAAGGTAAGTACTAGAGGGATCAGCAGCCCAGAGTGACCAAGGTAAGCACTAGAGGGATCAGCAGTCCAGAGTGACCAATGTAAGCACTAGAGAGATCAGCAGTCCAGAGTGACCAAGGTAAGCACTAGAGACATCAGCAGCCCAGAGTGACCAAAGTAAGTACTAGAGGGATCAGCTGCCCAGAGTGACCAAGGTAAGCACTAGAGAGGTCAACAGCCCAGAGTGACCAAGGTATGCACTAGAGAGATCTGCAGCCCAGAGTGACCAAGGTAAGTACTAGAGAGATCAGCAGCCCAGAGTGACCAAGGTAAGCACTAGAGAGGTCAGCAGCCCAGAGTGACCAAGGTAAGCACTGGAGAGATCAGCAGCCCAGAGTGACCAAAGTAAGCACTAGTGAGATCAGCAGCCCAGAGTGACCAAGGTATGCACTAGAGAGATCAGCAGCCCAGAGTGACCAAGGTATGCACTAGAGAGGTCAGCAGCCCAGAATGACTAAGGTAAGCACTAGAGAATTCAGCAGCCCAGAGTGACCAAGGTAAGCACTAGAGAGATCAGAAGCTCAGAGTGACCAAGGTAAGCAGTACAGAGATCAGCAGCCCAGAGTGACCAAGGTAAGTACTAGAGGGATCAGCAGCCCAGAGTGACCAAGGTAAGCACTAGAGAGATCAGCAGCCCAGCATGACCAAGGTAATACTTGAGAGATCAGCAGCCCAGAGTGACCATGGTAAGCACTAGAGAGATCAGCAGCCCAGCGTGACCAAGGTAAGCATTAGAGAGATCAGCAGCCCAGAGTGACCAAGGTAAGCACTAGAGAGATCAGCAGCCCAGAGTGACCAAGGTAAGCACTAGAGGGATCGGCAGCACAGATTGACCAAGGTACGTACTAGAGGGATCAGCAGCCCAGAGTGACCAAGGTAAGCACTAGAGAGATCAGCAGTCCAGAGTGCCCAAGGTAAGTACTAGAAGGATCACCAGCCCAGAGTGACCAAGGTAAGCACTAGACAGATCAGCAGCCAAGAGTGACCAAGGTAAGCAATAGAGCGGTCAGCAGCCCAGAGTGACCAAGATAAGCACTAGAGAGATCAGCAGCCCAGAGTGACCAAGATAAGCATTAGAGACGCCAGCAGCCCAGAGTGACCAAGGTAAGCACTAGAGAGATCAGCAGCCCAGAGTGACCAAGGTAAGCACTGGAGGGATCAGCATCCCAGAGTGACCAATGTAGGCACTAGAGGGATCAGCAGCCCAGAGTGACCAAGGTAAGCTCTAGAGATATCAGCAGCCCAGAGTGACCAAGGTAAGCACTAGACAGATCAGCAGCCCAGAGTGACCAAGGCAAACACTAGAGGGATCAGCAGCCCAGAGTGACCAAGGTAAGCACTAGAGAGATCAGCAGCCCAGAGTGACCAAGGTACGCACTAGGGGGATCAGCAGCCCAGAGTGACCAAAGTAAGTACTAGAGGGATCAGCAGCCCAGAGTGACCAAGGTAAGCACTAGACAGATCAGCAGCCAAGAGTGACCAAGGTAAGCGCTAGAGAGGTCAGCAGCCCAGAGTGACCAAGGTAAGCACTAGAGAGATCAGCAGCCCAGCATGACCAAGGTAAGCACTAGAGAGATCAGCAGCCCAGAGTGACCAAGGTAAGCACTAGAGGGATCAGCAGCCCAGAGTGACCAAGGTAAGTACTAGTGAGATCCACCCAGAGTGACCAAGGTAAGCACTGGAAAGATCAGCAGCCCAGAGTGACCAAGGTAAGCACTAGAGGTATCAGCAGCCCAGAGTGACCAAGGTAAGTACTGGAGAGATCAGCAGCCCAGAGTGACCAAGGTAAGCACTAGACAGATCAGCAGCCCAGAGTGACCAAGGTAAGCACTAGATAGATCAGCAGCCCAGAGTGACCACGGTAAGCACTAGAGTGATCAGCAGTCCAGAGTGACCAAGGTAAGAACTAGAGTGGTCAGCAGTGCAGAGTGACCAGTGTCCATGCATAACTTGGATTTTAAGAAGAGCTAATACTTCTCATCTTCAGGGATGGTTTTCTCTTTTAGGGAGTTTTATAAATACTTGCAGAATACCAGATACTGTAACTCTCAACTTCTTCACAGAAGAATTCAGCGCAATACCAATAATAGCAGAACAAACGCTCAAAATCAGGAACACATTTTAAATATTACTTTGATTCAATGAAAAAGATAATAGAATAACAACTTTTGTATCAACATGATTTTTTGGACATTAGGTATAAAACTCTAATGTCTGGATTGATTGACTGTCTGTAATCCCGAATAATTTACAAGCAAATCAAATGTGTTACAATGGACAGAACAAAATTATGTGCAAAATCAGGGATGGTCTTTGAAATTAGGGACAGTGAGAGGTTTGCATTATTCCTCACTAAGGTAAATAAATGTGACCCATCCCTGATTCTGTCTGATGACTACTTAACAGCAGTCACTAATCTGGTGTGCTTGTACCAGTGTTGTACAATGTATTGCTGAAAAAAGTACAAAACTAATATTGCTATGGCTTATGCTTGTGTGTGTGTGTGTGTGTGTGTGTGTGTGTGTGTGTGTGTGTGTGTGCGTGCGTGTGCATGTGTGTGTGTGTGTGTGTGGGTGTGTGTGTGTGTGTGTGTGTGTGTGTGTGTGTGTGTGTGTGTGTGTGTGTGTGTGTGTGTATGTAGTTTTAACTGTGCACACACACACAATAATGCCAGGATATATACATTATTCTTCTGAGTGTCAGTAAAAAATGTAGATAACAAGAAATTATATTTCAAAAGTAAGGCATAACATATATCCCAGAACATTCAGACAGTTAGATCTTCTAAGACACTGAGGATTCCTACTCCTCAGACTGTATAAATGGATATAAAGAGCTCCCTTAATCATCCTTGACTGTGTGGGGGCCCCACAAATGCTGTTGTTTGAGGAAAAATGAGGAGAAAAATATATATTAATTTTCTGATTATGTTCTTTAACCTGAACAGGGCTGTGATATGACCCTGTTAGCATAATGTTGATAATGGCCACTGCTCTCAGCTGCACCCATCCTAAAACCAGCCCCGCTCAGATGACTGTGTACAGAAAGCTGCTGTAGGTTATATGGGGGTCTGTGGTGTTATTCCTCACAGTCAAATTTGAGAGGTGTGCACATGAGGTCATTAAAGCTTGCGTTTGGACTGAGGACAGTGTGGTCATTGTTTCTTTTACTTTTCTTACATACCTCAGAGGTGTACAAAGAAGGTTATACAACTTGTGTAGGAACAACAAAGTATAGTTTGTTACTGTAAACATTACTGTTTCACTTTCCTCATAATCACACTCAGGACACATACACAGGTAGCTGCGACTGAGGAGTGAGGAGACATACTATGTATGTGTATATCAGCAGTCACTTGAAATACATAACTGTGGTCATTTGAACCTCTGCCTTCATCCCAGTCTAACACCAGAGGGATGCAAAAGCTGTCTTTTTGGGGGCATTGGGAGGCAGGCAGTTCTCAGTTAGGACCTGTGTATCCAGACAACAGAGGGTTGTTAGTTTATTATGAGCTACTGTTTAGTCATCTTTGAACATTAAGCCTTCAGTACAACTTATCTCTTCCTTGAAAGAAAAAATAAAACTGAAATTATTTTCTTCTTTCCTACATGATTATTATGGTACTGTCTTTGCTTAGGAAATGTATGTTGAAAGGTTGCAATGAAAACTAAAGTTAAACAGCAACACAATTTCTTTCCTTAATCATAATTTCTGTTCAAGCCATTACTGGATGAAAAGGTGTGCAAAAAGAAAAAAAAAACTTTAAAATGTATTTCAGAGCATGTAAAAAGTTATAGCTTCTTGAAAAAGTTGAAAAGTAAGGCAAAATGTGAGAAAGGGAAGAAAAAAGTAATGTGCCTGGTATGGGGCGCCCAAGATAGGGAGGGGGGGGGGCAGGGGAAGACTAGAGGCTATTGTGTGTATAGGTGTGGGATCTGAAACAGTAGGCCTAGGGCACCATTTCACCTACGTTTAGACCTGTACATAGAGTTGCTACAATATATCATCACTGCAGCTAAATGCCAGTAACTGTAAATGTCCCTTTGTGAGCTGGGCCCACACAATGTAGTACACAAGTCTTGTAATATAAGAGTATTGTAGCACACAAGTCTTGTAATATAAGAGTATTGTAGCACACAAGTCTTGTAATATAAGAGTATTGTAGCACACAAGTCTTGTAATATAAGAATATTGTAGCACACAAGTCTTGTAATATAAGAGTATTGTAGTACACAAGTCTTGTAATATAAGAATATTGTAGCACACAAGTCTTGTAATATAAGAGTATTGTAGTACACAAGTCTTGTAATATAAGAGTATTGTAGCACACAAGTCTTGTAATATAAGAGTATTGTAGTACACAAGTCTTGTAATATGAGTATTGTAGCACACAAGTCTTGTAATATAAGAGTATTGTAGCACACAAGTCTTGTAATATAAGAATATTGTAGTACACAAGTCTTGTAATATAAGAATATTGTAGCAAACGATCAGTCTGTACATACTACTCCTAAAAGTTTGCAGCATGAACTAAAAGATTGCTTAGGAAGGGTGGCAGTGACAGGGTGATATGTAGACTGGAAGTGCCTATGGGGCCCCTAGCTTCACATCTACTGGGGGCCCCCAAAATGCTAACACCAGCCCTGGGTAAGCATCTGGTAATAATTTCAATAATTTTCCAAATTTGATGGTCAGATACAGTTTAGTTTACTTAGCAGTTAATTGGCAGTTGGTACAGATTATTAAGGCTATGACCTGTTAATGCAGAGGTCTAATTCCTTCAGTCTTCATTTGACTGCTTGGTGACCTTGAGTGAGTCATTTGACCAGAAAGTATGTTGGGCACTTGAGAATTTGGTCTAGGCTCATAAATGGTCTCCTGGAGTGCATGCATAGTAACTGCCTATGAGCATACAGTATGAATCTAGTTTTATTTTAAGTTGCAGTTATTTCTGCTTCTCTTTAGTGCCTTTTGGCCATCATTTATAAGAAAGTAACTGCAAATTGAAAATATATCATGCCTACTTTTTTTACTTTATAGATAGAACCACTATTGTATATGAAAAATAAAGTAATACTGTTAAAATGAGATCAAAACAAATTTCTGTCAGTTACAAATTCTGGATTAAATTATAACTAATATTATTAATTTGTGATAATATGAATAGTTTGGAAAAATTGGTTATATTATAATATGAACTTTGTTGGTGGGTGCAGTGTTATGATTTCTGCAACAATCTGAATATACTTTGTGCACAGTACAGCTAAGTAAGATGCATTTGAACATGCTTTATTTAGTTATATTTATGTTATATTTAAAGGTGATAATACTTATTATTGCATTTAGATTTTAAGATTGCTATTTCATTCTCTTTAATTAAAATTTCAGATTTTTGATTAAGAAAGAAATCATTGTACTTAGGCTTTTTGTCAAGCTGCAACAAGCAGGATCTTAAGGTGGCACCAGCCAATGTCTGCTTATACCACTGGTGTCTGATGTCTGGGAGAAAGTCTGCAGGGTCAAGAGAAGGTAGGGTGTAGAGATCTGGAAATTATGCTACCATTGCTCTTCATTAGGTTGCTTAAAAGGTGACTCATATGTTTAATATTAGCACATGAATAAAGAAATAGCAATCTTCATGTCTGTTGGAACAGATATACACTAAGAATAAAACATTTGTCATGTAATACAACAATTTGATCTGGCAGAAGTGTATTACTATTATGTAACAGTTAGCTATGCCTGAATATATATCCTTCCTAAAATACCATAAGATGTCGATGTGGTAAATGTTTTGCAGACAATATCCATATTTAATTTTGTACACTACTCAAATTTTAACACATGACACACTTCATTCAGTATACTCTTACAATTAAGGGTGGTGGAGTGGTGCAGCGCTTAGCATTGTCACCTCACAGCAAGAGGTTGTCCGGTTTGATTCTTGGCTGGAGTGCCTTTTGTGTGGAGTCTGCATGTCCTCTCTGTGTTTGTGTGGATTTCATCTGGGTGTTCCTGTTTCCTCCCACATTCCAAAGACGTGCATCTGGAATGTTTCTCCCCCGACCTCTGCTGAAAATGGGCACTACCCAAGATGGACTTTCTCAGTAAACAAATGTTAAATAAAAAATAAATAAAAAAGGGATCAAAGCATTTTTCTTTCCCTTTCTTAGAACATTTTCTGTTTTAATGTATTTTTTATCTTCACACTCACGAATGTTTTTTCTTTCCCTTTTTTAGAACATTTTCTGTTTTAATGTATTTTTTCTCTTCACACTCACGAATGTTTTTTCTTTCCCTTTTTTAGAACAGTTTCTGTTTTAATGTATTTTTTATCTTCACACTCACAAATGTTTTTTCTTTCCCTTTTTTAGAACATTTTCTGTTTTAATGTATTTTTTCTCTTCACACTCACTTACGAATGTTTTTTCTTTCCCTTTTTAGAACAGTTTCTGTTTTAATGTATTTTTTCTCTTCACACTCACGAATGTTTTTTCTTTCCCTTTTTTAGAACAGTTTCTGTTTTAATGTATTTGTTATCTTCACACTCACAAATGTTTTTTCTTTCCCTTTTTTAGAACGTTTTCTGTTTTAATGTATTTTTTCTCTTCACACTCACTTATGAATGTTTTTTCTTTCCCTTTTTTAGAACATTTTCTGTTTTAATGTATTTTTTCTCTTCACACTCACGAATGTTTTTTCTTTCCCTTTTTTAGAACAGTTTCTGTTTTAATGTATTTTTTCTCTTCACACTCACGAATGTTTTTTCTTTCCCTTTTTTAGAACAGTTTCTGTTTTAATGTATTTTTCTCTTCACACTCACGAATGTTTTTTTTCCCTTTTTTAGAACATTTTCTGTTTTAATGTATTTTTTCTCTTCACACTCACTTACGAATGTTTTTTCTTTCCCTTTTTTAGAACAGTTTCTGTTTTAATGTATTTTTTCTCTTCACACTCACAAATGTTTTTTCTTTCCCTTTTTTAGAACAGTTTCTGTTTTAATGTATTTTTTCTCTTCACACTCACGAATGTTTTTTCTTTCCCTTTTTTAGAACAGTTTCTGTTTTAATGTATTTTTTCTCTTCACACTTACGAATGTTTTTTCTTTCCCTTTTTTATAACAGTTTCTGTTTTAATGTATTTTTTCTCTTCACACTCACGAATGTTTTTTCTTTCCCTTTTTAGAACAGTTTCTGTTTTAATGTATTTTTTCTCTTCACACTCACGAATGTTTTTTCTTTCCCTTTTTTAGAACATTTTCTGTTTTAATGTATTTTTTCTCTTCACACTCACTTACGAATGTTTTTTCTTTCCCTTTTTTAGAACAGTTTCTGTTTTAATGTATTTTTTCTCTTCACACTCACAAATGTTTTTTCTTTCCCTTTTTTAGAACATTTTCTGTTTTAATATATTTTTTCTCTTCACACACACTTACGAATGTTTTTTTCTTTCCCTTTTTTAGAACATTTTCTGTTTTAATATATTTTTTCTCTTCACACTCACTTACGAATGTTTTTTCTTTCCCTTTTTTAGAACATTTTCTGTTTTAATGTATTTTTTCTTCACACTCACTTCTGAATGTTTTTCTTTCCCTTTTAGAACAGTTTCTGTTTTAATGTATTTTTTCTCTTCACACTCACGAATGTTTTTCTTTCCCTTTTTTAGAACATTTTCTGTTTTAATGTATTTTTCTCTTCACACTCACGAATGTTTTTTCTTTCCCTTTTTAGAACATTTTCTGTTTTAATGTATTTTTTCTCTTCACACTCACTTACAGATGTTTTTCTTTCCCTTTTTTAGAACAGTTTCTGTTTTAATGTATTTTTCTCTTCACACTCACGAATGTTTTTCTTTCCCTTTTTAGAACAGTTTCTGTTTTAATGTATTTTTCTCTTCACACTCACGAATGTTTTTCTTTCCCTTTTTAGAACAGTTTCTGTTTTAATGTATTTTTCTCTTCACACTTACAATGTTTTTTCTTTCCTTTTTATAACAGTTTCTGTTTTAATGTATTTTTTCTCTTCACACTCACGAATGTTTTTCTTTCCCTTTTTTAGAACAGTTTCTGTTTTAATGTATTTTCTCTTCACACTCACAAATGTTTTTCTTTCCCTTTTTAGAACATTTTCTGTTTTAATGTATTTTTCTCTTCACACTCACTTACGAATGTTTTTCTTTCCCTTTTAGAACAGTTTCTGTTTTAATGTATTTTTCTCTTCACACTCACGAATGTTTTTCTTTCCCTTTTTAGAACATTTTCTGTTTTAATATATTTTTTCTCTTCACACACACTTACGAATGTTTTTTCTTTCCCTTTTTTAGAACATTTTCTATTTTAATATATTTTTTCTCTTCACACTCACGAATGTTTTTTCTTTCCCTTTTTTAGAACATTTTCTTTTTTAATGTATTTTTTCTCTTCACACTCACTTACTTAATGTTTTTCTTTCCCTTTTTTAGAACAGTTTCTGTTTTAATGTATTTTTCTCTTCACACTCACGAATGTTTTTTCTTTCCCTTTTTTAGAACAGTTTCTGTTTTAATGTATTTTTTCTCTTCACACTCACGAATGTTTTTTCTTTCCCTTTTTTAGAACAGTTTCTGTTTTAATGTATTTTTTCTCTTCACACTTACGAATGTTTTTTCTTTCCCTTTTTTATAACAGTTTCTGTTTTAATGTATTTTTTCTCTTCACACTCACGAATGTTTTTTCTTTCCCTTTTTTAGAACAGTTTCTGTTTTAATGTATTTTTTCTCTTCACACTCACAAATGTTTTTTCTTTCCCTTTTTTAGAACATTTTCTGTTTTAATGTATTTTTTCTCTTCACACTCACTTACGAATGTTTTTTCTTTCCCTTTTTTAGAACAGTTTCTGTTTTAATGTATTTTTTCTCTTCACACTCACGAATGTTTTTTCTTTCCCTTTTTTAGAACATTTTCTGTTTTAATATATTTTTTCTCTTCACACACACTTACGAATGTTTTTTCTTTCCCTTTTTTAGAACATTTTCTATTTTAATATATTTTTTCTCTTCACACTCACTTACGAATGTTTTTTCTTTCCCTTTTTTAGAACATTTTCTAGTTTAATGTATTTTTTCTCTTTACACTCACTTACGAATGTTTTTTCTTTCCCTTTTTTAGAACAGTTTCTGTTTTAATGTATTTTTTCTCTTCACACTCACAAATGTTTTTTCTTTCCCTTTTTTAGAACATTTTCTGTTTTAATGTATTTTTTCTCTTCACACTCACTTACGAATGTTTTTTCTTTCCCTTTTTTAGAACATTTTCTGTTTTAATGTATTTTTTCTCTTCACACTCACGAATGTTTTTTCTTTCCCTTTTTTAGAACAGTTTCTGTTTTAATGTATTTTTTCTCTTCACACTCACGAATGTTTTTTCTTTCCCTTTTTTAGAACAGTTTCTGTTTTAATATATTTTTTCTCTTCACACTCACGAATGTTTTTTCTTTCCCTTTTTTAGAACATTTTCTGTTTTAATGTATTTTTTCTCTTCACACTCACTTACGAATGTTTTTTCTTTCCCTTTTTTAGAACAGTTTCTGTTTTAATGTATTTTTTCTCTTCACACACACTTACGAATGGGTAACTCACAGTTATGCTCATTATTATCACCTTTAGGCATTAAAGCTTTAGTCTTTCCCCTTTTCAGATTTTTTTAGCTGATTTTTTTCTCTTGTATACTGTCTTATGAATGATTAACTCACTGTGATTATCATAATCACCTTTGTCCCTCTCCTCAGGACTGTCTACATCTTTCTCTTTATCAATACTCATGACTGCTTAACCTGACTACAGCTCACTTCCCATCTCATAAATTCGCCTTTACTCTGCCCTCCTACATTACCTTACCTGTTTCCTTATTTCTGACAATATTATACTATTCCTAAAGGCTTACAGATCCGGAAGACCTCTATATGTGCTATGCTTTGTTAAAGCATTGTAATTATTACTATTAATGTTTATGGAGTAGAAAAACTTTACATGTGTATTTATATACCTATCTCTGTAGGTAAGTTCTAGGCAAGCTTCCTTTACAGGACATTTTAAGCCCAGTCAGTTTCCCTTTTTGTGCTCAAATTAACCTATCCCATTTGGTTACAAATTGGCCTTACCCATCCTATGGTCGATAATTATATATTACCCCTAATAAGTATGACTGGGATCACACCATAGATAATTTAAGGGGACCCATGCACTGGAAAACCTTTTAGATGCAGCTTCTGTCCAGTAGCAGTACAGCCGGCAGTCCTGGGCTACATTTTCTTTTTCCCAAACATAAATCTAAGTTGTTCTTGAATGCAGACAGGGATGAACTCTGTTTTATATGGATGGGGAGTCTGTTCCTGAGTACTGGTATCATGTATGAGATATACCTGTCCCTCTAAACCATTCTGTTGATGTTGAAGAGATATAGATTCTTAGAACAAGTATTTCTGATGCCATTTGACTTGCTGATGTGCAGTAAATCCATCAGTACTGGGATGGAGTATGCCTTGTATGCCAAACACAGGTCACCTCTTAGCAGTCTGTAGGATACCAAGTATAGTGACAGAGCTTTGAATCAGTTCATGTTGGACATGTTGTTTAGAACTTGTATAATTTTATTAAGTATTCCTGTAGGCATTCTAGTTGTTTTATGTGTCAAGACAAATACATGCCAAAGGGAACATTACATTCAATGATTAGCCAAATGAGGGCTGAGGAAGTTAAAAAAAAATACACACACACATACAATTATATATATATATATATATATATATATATATATATATATATATATATATAGTTTTATATATAGTTTTATATATATATATATATATATATAGTTATATATAGTTTTATATATATATATAGTTTTATATAAATATATATATATATATATATATATATATATATATATATAGGTCCCCTTCACATGGTCGACATTTCAGAATGTTGAAGACCATATGGCCGAGACCATATGATCAACATTCAAAATGTCGACCATGCGGAACTGGCATCTCTGTGCAGTGTGGAATGGAAAGATTTCCATCTTCCGCACTATAGTGTAATCTCGGAGTCAGTACATTTAAGTTAGGGGGTGCAGGGGGTCGGAGCCCCCCTGCTAGTAGTATGAAGGTAAGTTATTGTTGTGTTTTTTTTATTACATATGGTCGACCTTTCGAATGTCGATCATATGGTCTCAGCTATATGGTCTTTGACATTCTGAAATGTCGACTATGTATAGTAGACCCACATATATATATATATATATATATATATATATATATATATATATATATATATATATATATATATATATATATATCCATATTGCCTAATATCTTAATTAATAGTAATAATAATAGCTATAGTTTAAAAAAAAATACATATTTAATACTAAGTTAGTCTAGGTACCATATCTCTGTACATTTTAAGCTGTATACCTATTTCTTTATTTTAATATATATATATATACATATATATATATATATATATATATATATATATATATATATAGACATATATATTTATTTTAATCTGTATATTTATTTATTTTAATATGTGTATCTATTTATTTTCAGCTGAGGGGTGGGAGGTTAGCATAATGGTTAAGGTGTTTACCTTATAGACATAAGATGCATGGTTTAATTCTCACATGGAGTAATTGGCTAGGTTTAAAATGGCCCACAAGGGCAATTAACCTAGTACTAATCTATGAACCTGTATACTGATTTATTTATTTTAATATATATTTATTAATTTTAATATGTATATGTATTTATTTTAAGCTGTATTCCGGTTTATTTATTTTAATATATATTTATTTTAATATATATTTATTTTAATATGTATATCTATTTATTTTAATATATATTTATTTATTTTAATATATATTTATTTATTTATTTTAATATATATTTATTTATTTTAATATGTATTTATGTATTTTAATATATATTTATTTGTTTTAATATATATTTATTTATTTTAATATGTATGTCTATTTATTTATTTTAATATGTATATCTATTTATTTATTTTAATATATATTTATTTTAATATATATTTATTTATTTTAATATGTGTATCTATTTATTTGGTTGGTTGGTTGGTTGGTTTTGGTTTTGCTTACTGGGAAAGTCTGACTGAGCGGGAACCCCTTTTCTGCAGATGCCTTTTCAGAAAAGTTCCACAAATACAACTACTGTTATAAATAATAGATAAAATATATATCTTGCTTTAACAGTGGTTACAGTATATTTGTCATACAGACATTGCTCTAGGTCAGAGGTAGGTTTATAACAAATGTAGCCTAATTGTACTGAATGTAGCTGATGTTTATAATGTCTTTTGGAAACTTTTCAGTTTGGCTATTTCTTACATTCACCCTCCATGATCCAGGACCACCACTCCGCCTTTCTAGAGACAATGGAAAACATAAAGGTCCTACCGAACACCCTGATATTGGGTGATTTCAATTACCCTACCATTAACTGGGAAAACTACTCGAGTACAAACTCCCAGGTCCCGTGCTCCCTGGAATTTATCAACTCAAATGCCCTGGATCAGCTGGTAAACTCCCCTACCAGAGGTGAAAACATATTGGACCTGGTCATCACCAACATGGGCAACAGGTGCTCCACACTGGAGGTCAACCCGTCACTGGTTAGATCAGACCATAAACTAATTACTCTGGATGTCCACACCACACCAACACCCCAACCAAGGAAACCACAGTGAAAAACATTTCTATAGCAAGCTTCACCTTAGTTAAGACAGAGGTGGTAAGTTTCACAGCCCCCACGCTAAAGGATAACAGTGTCCAAGATGCAGAAACCTTTACAAATGCACTCTATGAGCACCTACAAGGATGCATGGATCATGCCATCCCTAGCAAAACCAAGGCTCACTCCCCTAAGAAAAGCAAACCAGTCTGGTGGATTCCTGACATAAACAGGCTATACAATAGAAGGAGGAAACTAGTTCAGAAAAAAAGCAAATCCCAAAAAGGAAAGACATCCCTGATCAGTATCAGTAAGAAACTAAGGTCCCTCATAAAATCATCCAAGACTAACTTCGAAAGAAAAATAGCCAAGGATTCGAAAGATAACCACAAAGCCTTCTTTAGCTATGTCAAGAATCTAAGTGGCAACTCGCAGATATGCTCTGAGCTAGTGAAAAATATTTATTTTTATTTATTTTTATTTTACATTTGTTAACCAGGGGTGTCTGACTGAGCTGAAAAGGCCCTTTTTCAGCAGAGGCCTGGGGAGAAAACCTCCACAAAGAAAAATTACAGACACATTTAGTTATTTAGACATGATCAGTATACAAACTAATTACAAGACATGTTTTTACAGTGGTATGCGGCACATAAACAGTTACAGTGGAGAGAAACAAACAAAAAGATATTAATTTTAAAAATAAAGGTAATTAATAGATTTGTGGTGTACAGCTGAAATTTGGAACATAGGTAGAATACATACATAGTACACAGGTACAGTACATACATTGTAGATTAGCCAGTGTTTGTGAGTAAGACTGAAAACTATTATCAAGTGCTCTAGATTTAGTATATATATGTTATCTGTTTTCACTAGCCTGGGGAGCAATCATGGGACTGCCAACTTTGCTTGAGATGTTGCCTGATGAGGTCTTTAAAGGAGGCTTTGGATGATGTGTTTTGAATGCTAGTAGGGACAGAGTTTCATTTTGTAGCCACTGAACTACTATATAGTGCATCTCCAAAGCTATTGTAGCTGTTGGTGACTTCTAGTAGTAGTTTGCTTGATGATCTAAGAGGCCATTTGGCTGAGTGATGTTGTACTAGGTTTTTGAGGGCAGAACACTTATTGGGGAGGTAACAGATAGAATGACAAGGGCAGAGCTGATTGTAGGTTAGGAGGTTGGGCAGTTCAAGCCAGTGGAGCTGTCTCAAAGCAGTACAGTGATGAGTTCTATATGAGCAATTTGCAGCAAAGCAGGCAATTCGGTTATAGCAGACTTCCATTGTGCTTAGTTCAGTTTTGATGAGATTAGTCAGAATGGGAGATGCATAGAGTAGGGTGGATAGAAGTTGGGAGCGAGCAATGGCTGATCTTGTGTTGTTGGTAAGAAATGGTTTGATACGGTAGAGTGAACCCAGTCTGGCATGCACTTTTTTAATAGTTAAGTTGAGATGACTATCAAATTTTAGGTGCGAGTCTATGGTTATTCCCAATAGCTTAGCCTGTGCCACTGGAGCAATTGGAGTAGCATTTGTGGAGTAGATAGTGAATTGACTGTTAGTGTTTTTGTTAGAACTGGTTATTATCATAAGCTGAGTTTTCTTTGGATTGAGGATAAGTTGGGCTTTGGTAAGGAAGTTTTCAACGTCAGAAAATAATGCTAGTTGAGTTGTTTGGAGGAGGGTGGGGATGTTTTGTGCAGCACAGATTAAGGTAGTGTCATCTGCATACTGAATTATAGATGCATGCTGTGTGGAGGTATGGAGGTCATTTGTGAAGATTGTGAATAGTAGTGGTCCTAAGATAGAACCCTGTGGGACTCCTATAGTTATGCGCAGCTGAGGAGAGAGAGAATTTTCCCATTTCACAGCTTGGTACCTGTCAGTTAAGTAGCTTTGGAACCAGGTAAGAGTGGAATTTGATAGATTATATTGGTTTACTTTGTTTAGCAGGATTTGGTGTGACACTGTGTTAAATGCTTTGGACATATCCAAAAAAAGAGTTGACACTTGTATGCCTTCATTTTTGAGACGGTTTACTGTGTCTTTGAAGCAGAGGAGGGCTGTAGTGGTACTATGGGCAAGTCTGAAACCATGCTGAGTAGGTGACAGGATGTTGATGTCTATGAGATAGTTTAGCATCTGGGTATGGATGCATTTTTCTAGGATTTTGGCCAGGGGGGAGAGTAAAGCAATGGGCCTGTAGTTATTAAGTTCAGTGGAGGTCCCACCTTTATGTATGGGTGTAACATAGGATATTTTCCAGAGTTTGGGCACATAGTTTTCAAGAATTGATCTGTTTATGAGAGTGGAGACTGGGATAGCAATAGCATCTGCTGTGAGTTTCAAGAAATAGCTGGGGAGTAGCTCGGCTGCTGTTGATGGGGTTTTTAGTTTGGAGAGCATGCTTTTGATTGAAGTGGTGGAAACTGTTTTGAGGGTAAAGCTTGTATTAGTGTTATTTGTGTTGGGGGGGTAGTGAGGAAGGAACTGTCCTGTGGTACTAAGGATAGAATTGAGTTCACAAAGTGGGAGTTGAATTGTGTTTCGATGGGAACTTTAGTGTTAGGGGTGGTTGGTTTGGGGGTAGCCTTTTGGGTGGATTTTAGTAGCTGGTTTACATTTTTCCAAAATTTTTGTGGGTTGTGTTGTTATTTAGTTTGTAATGTTGTGTAGTAGGATTTTTTTGTCCAGCCTAATGCATTTTTTGCACAGTTGCGCAGTTCTTGGTACTTAGTTAGGCTTTGTGTTTCTTTGTTTATTTGATAGTAAAGCCAGGCAGTGTCTCTGGACTTGAGGATATGTTTAGTTTTTTTACTGAGCCAGGGGTTTGTAGAGGTTCTAACCTTGATTTTGTGTAACGGAGTGACAGTGTCTAGGTGTTGTAGAAATGTTTTGTTGAAATATGCTACAGCCTGGTCAAGTGGGAGGATTTTTAGGGGGGTCCAGTCACAGTTACAGAGTAAAGTGTTGAGGACCTCAGGAGAGATTTTTTTTGTGTTTCTAGTGGATATATAGTTAGTGGTTTTGCATATGCTTGTTCTACTACGTATAAAGTATTTTATGTTGTGGTCACTTAAGGTGTCTGGGAGACTGCCTGTGAGAGGGTACAATGTGGGGTTGTTAGTTAGGACCCAGTCAAGGATGGATTCCCTTTTAGATTTTTTATCACATCTAGTTGGAATTTGGACTAGCTCCTGGTAGCCATGGAGATTTATTAGATTACTTGGTGGTTCTGATATACAGGTGAACCAATCTAGGTTGAAGTCCCCCAGAATAAGGGTTTCTTGTGAGTATGTGGAAGAACACCAGGATAAGAAGTCTTCAAGGCTAGCAGGTGTATTACCAGGTGGAATATAGATCACAATTGTGGTGATGACCTTTTTAGGGTGAAGTGAAGTTGTGAGATAAGTATGCCCCAATTATTGGGGGAGGGGTAGAAGTTTGGTAATTGACAGACAGTTAACTTGGACTTGTAGAGTAAGGCAGTTCCACCCCCTTTACGAAGTGGTCTGTCTTGTCTAATGATATTGTAGCCGGTAGGGAGAACTTCTGAGTTAGCTGTGTTTTTATTTAGCCATGTTTCTGTTAAAGCAACTATGTCTGGGGAGTAGTGTGCTATTGTGACCTGGAGTTCAGGGATTTTAATTTTTATACTTCTAATATTAATATTTAGTATTAAAAGATGGTTGGTTTTGCTGCAGTTGTTGATTTGCCCGGGGATGAAGGAAGTGGGGGTGTTATGTTCTGACATTTGTGTTGGAGCAGTTTGTGTTAGACAGGATGGATTTGGGCCTGGGTTGGGGTGGATATCCCCACTTATGGTGAGCCTGGAGTTAAAATGGTTATACAGATGTTGGAGTTTGGTGAGGAGTGTGAGAAAGTACTGTGTTTTTTTGGAGTAGGAATGAGAGCATATGTGTTTAGTTCTGAATTGGTCCGTTATGTAGTTCTTGAATAACTGTGGGCAGATATTATTATAATGTGTGGTGTCTGTATACGAGAGTGCATAATGCAGTGTTGTGCTACTAAGTTTAGGGATATTGCTAGAGTGATAACTTGTGGTGTTGTAAAGCATCATGAGAAGACAGACTAGACTTAGTTGTGTGATAGTCATGGTTATAAAGTTTAAGTTGTTTCTAGGTGGGGGGTCTTAATAGGAATTATAGGGTTGCACTATATGTGGACGGGGAAGTAGTGTGGGTGATGTAAAAAATGCCTAGTGGGAATGAAGAATGATTGGGAGTATTGTTTGTGGCGCATGTTGGTGTGGTATAATGTGATATGACTTGAGGAGCTGTGATTGGTGGAGGTGATGTGAGGGTGAGCTGTGGGTGTGGCTGTGATTACTATAAATGAAGAGGTAGTGAGGGTGGGAGGGAATAGGGGGCAGGGCAGGGGAGCGGAGAGAGCCCGAGCATTAGCGAGGGCGAACGGAGCGGGGCAGAGCCAACCAAGAC
The DNA here is from genome assembly GCF_019279795.1 of Protopterus annectens. Taxonomy (NCBI): domain Eukaryota; kingdom Metazoa; phylum Chordata; order Ceratodontiformes; family Protopteridae; genus Protopterus; species Protopterus annectens. Next base: position 1,836,784,566 of record NC_056729.1, read on the forward strand.
AAGAGAAAAAAGTAAGTATTACTTTACAAATCTGAACACTTTTAAAACAAATTCCTGAGGTCTAATGGCTTACCGGCAAGCAGAATGTAATTGCTGAAGAGCACTTGTGTCCTGGAGGGAGACTAGAAACTTAAAGATGGCTCCATGCTTAGCAGGATTCTAATATAGACGTTGTATTGGGGGACGGAGATAGCACAAGGGGTGTAAACCAAGTGGAATGCAAAGAAACCAGACAGGCAATCAGTGGAAATCAGTGAAGGCCTCAGAGGGGGTAAGTAATAATTCAAACTACCTGTAAAGTGAAGGAGGGAACAGACAGCAAAGTTTATTAAGGTTGGGAGTGTGTCTTCACATTGACTTGCTGATTAGTAACCAGTTTGTGTACAGATTAGAGTAGGGAGATACATTAGCAATGAAGGGGAATGTATAGAGATGCAAATAAACAGGTGGGCCTCCAAGTGATACAAACTAAGGCAGAAAGCACTGAGAGGGCTGCTTGATAGTTAATTTAGTCACAGGGATGTGAATTAAATGTATACTGTCTATTGGACAGTTAGGATTACTGTACTAGTGGGAGTGGAGGACACAGGACTACAACAGTCAGTTTTATTAGCAAGCTGAGAACTACTAAGAAATACTGCTAATGTAATAGCTTCACTCTCATAAAACATACAAGTAGAATGCCTGGGTGGACTGACCCTGCTCTTGAGGCTCAAAATGTATATCCTTGTTTAGTTTTGCAGTACTGATTCCTTCTTATACTGTATGAGTGGAGTGGTAGCCGCAGACAGCAGATTTGCTTGAGTGTGCTCTGAAGATAGAGAAAAAAAAAGAGGATGAAGCTAGTAGAAGGAGACAAAGACAGGTCAAAGGTCAAATGAAGTAATGAGACAGGAGAGTGTAAAAGATACAAATCTGAGGATAGTGTGGATAAAGCAAGAGAACAGATGCTACTGCTACAGTCTGAGAGTGCTTCAACAGTTACCACATCACAGTGCCATAACTTAGTTTGGAAACAGGTTAATAAATCATACACAATACATTTATCAGCCAATTATCCTGTGCATACAAGAAATAGGAAAATGAACACAACAGCACAGCTGAAGCAGTAGCAGAGACAACTGTAGTGCTAAATCAGTAAATACTGTTTCTAACTCCAAGACTAGGTCAATTAGATGTACATTACAGTTATAACAGCAGTTTTAGTAGCATAGAGACAACATAGCTGCAGTGGTAGTGTCAGTAAAAACACAATGCCTGAATGACAAAATCAACCAGTTAAATAAACAAATAAGCAGATCAGTAGTCAGGAATCAGAAAAATGAATACTAGTTGTATAGATCCAAATACAGCAAAACATAAGTATTACTTTACAAATCTGAACACTTTTAAAACAGATTCCTGAGGTCTAATGGCTTACTGGCAAGCAGAATGTAATTGCTGAAGAGCACTTGTGTCCTGGTGGGAGACTAGAGATTTAAAGATGGCTCCATGCTCAGCAGGATTCTAATATAGACTTTGTATTCGGGGAGGGAGAGATAGCACAAGGGGTGTAAACCAGGTGGAATGCAAAGAAACCAGAGAGGCAATCAGTGAAGGCCTCAGAGGGGGTAAGTAATAGTTCAAACTACCTGTAAAGTGAAAAATAGCACAAAATATACTAAACCTACTGATATTGCCAACATCCTGGCAGATAGATTCAGTGCAAACTTCACCCCCCTCTCACCCCAAAAGGGCCCACAACAATACCGGAAAAGTGTAGTGTCCCGGAAATCACAGACGCACAGGTAAAAAAAGCTCTTTCAAAAGCCAAAAGCACAGCATCAATGGGGCCAGATGGTGTCCCAGGCTGTGTCTTGCATGAACTACAGAACAAACTAACCCCCCACCTAAACTCACTATTCAGCCGCAGCCTCTCCACAGGCTACATGCCCATAGAATGGTGCACAGCAATGGTTATTCCACTCCACAAAGGAGGGGCCACAACTGACCCTGGCAACTATCGCCCCATAAGCCTGACTAGCCTGGTCTGCAAGGCTATGGAGCACATCATCATGTGACTCATTAACAAAGACATTGGGAACCTCCAAACACTTAACCCAACCCTGTTTGGCTTTGTTAAGGGCAGATCATGCCTACTAAACCTGGTTGACTTCTTTGAGACAGTCACCTAGGCCACAGATGAGGGGAAGGTGGTTCACACAGCCTACCTTGACCTCACCAGGTCTTTTGACACCATTCCCCACTTGGGAATTATAAAAAAACTCACCAGCCTGAACATAAACCCCTACGTCACGAGATGGATTGCCACCTGGCTTACAGACAGAACTCACACAGTAAGAATAGCGGGCTCCAAGTCCGACTCTAAACCAGTCATAAGTGGTGTCCAACAAGGCTTGGTCCTGGGACCCCTACTCTTCAGCATATACTTCTCAGAAGTACAGGCAACACAGGAGGACTATGGCTAACCAAGTTCGCCGATGACTGCAAACTGGGAGCCATAATTGACTCTCCGGCTGACACGGGCATTCTTCAAAAGGGCTTTACTGAGACGGACACCTGGTGACAAAGTCATGGTCTCGAGATAAATGCCAAAAAATGCATTGTCATCCCATTTGGGAAAAACAAAACACCCATGAATTACCACATAGGTGGCAGCCCCCTTAATACAGAAGAGGTAATAAGAGATCTAGGGATCCAGGTAGATAGTAATCTCTCCTTTCACAATCATATTGCCAAAGTAGTTAGGAAATCCTTCTATGAATTACTAAAGGATTTGCATCTAGAAATAAAGAGGTTATAGTGCCCCTCTACTCGTCACTCATCAAACCCATCATAGAGTACAATGTCCCATTTGGGATGTACCTCACAAGACACTTCCAACAGCTGGAAAGACCACAAAAGTACCTCACCAAGAGGATTACTGGCTTCAAACATATGTCCTATGCAGCCCGAATGGAAAAACTCCAGCTGTACTCAGTGGCCTATCCCTTACTCAGAGGTGATCTCTGCCTGACTTACAAAGCCATGTCCAACTCAGAACTGATGGACATGCTCCACCTAAAGAAATCCAAGTCAATGCGAGCCACTCGCTCTAGTGAGCTAAACCTCACCACAACAATAAACAGAACATGCTGGAGGGATAGATTCTTGTCACAGAGACTCCCCATGCTTTGGAACAAAATTCCTAACTACATTAGGCAGAGCCCCTCACTAACACTCTTCAAGAGAAACCTTGACGAGTGGATGTGTAACAGAAAATACACCCCTGGGATCACTTCATTGGCTCTTCTTGACAGAGGCTCAGTTAATTAATCAATGGGGCAGCGAAAGCTGACAAACTCTGGCTAGGCTTATAAATTCCCTCTGGCAGATAGCCTAGTACCTACCTATGAACCTATGAACTTATTGCCCCAAGTTGTGACTGCAAGGGGTCTTGTACCAGCAGACTCACTCAGTTAACAAGTAACTGAATAAATACAAATCCTAAAAGTGTGAGTAAAGGTTTGTTCTGATCAGGATTGACAACATGAGCCAAACTCCACACAATGGCATATATGTGAGATGGCTGGCTCTAAAAATTAGCACAAGTTCTACATTTCACCAGGCCCTGGTGTAAGTACAGGAATGTATGGCTTGTAACGGTATCACTATGAAAGATGTTGTGTCACTTTGTGATAGGCTGACATGAGTAGAGAACGGTAACCATTTGTTTCATTTTCTGCCAGCAGAATGAGTGTCCACTACAAATGGGGAACAAAGACTGGTCAGACTACTGGCCTATAGCATGACCTGAAATATTTGTTTTAAGACAAGCCTGTTAGGCACTCAGATTTATGTATATTAACCTTCATATTTCTGTACTCACCTGGTTATTGTGAGGCATTCCATATAAGGCTTCCACAAGGTCTGCGGCTCTCTTCAATAACACCTCCTGCCAGAGACAATATATACAAAGACAGATTAGTGGATCATACCACGCATACGTCTCCACACTGCCTTTGCTTGTTTTTCTGTTTTTTGTAACAAGATACAGATAGTGTACAAACATTCTGAGCACCACGATACATACTAATCAGTCCTTATCCAAGGTCCCAGCGCCACAGTTTAACATACAAAAGACTAGCTAATGACCATCAAAATGCATTTACACACACACACACACACATATATATATATATATATATATATATATATATATATATATATATATATATATATATATATACACACATATATGGATAGAGATAGGTAGATCTATCTATCTGTCCCAGTAAATAAATACTAAATAAAGTAGATAATATATGTCTGTATATATGTATTAGAAAACTAGAATAAAAGTGGGATACTCACAAGACATAAGTGCCTCTATATACAATATTAATGATTACATCACTCTTTAGAGCCACAAAGCATGGATGCAGTGTTTGCTTAAAAGAAGTACAACTTCAGACGTTTATTAAGAATCAAAAGCTGTCAAGGTTGAGAGCAGTGAGTACCATTATTTCAATATATCTGGGCTATTTTTTTTCAGATTCTTCTAGAAACACGCTTCTAGTATTCACACTATCAGACTACAACAAAAAAGAGAGGGAATACAGATCCATCCATCCGTCCATCCATCCATAACCTCCTTTTTCCCATTTTGGCTTGTCACGTTAACAATGATCGTCATCCAGAGCCAGTCTTTCCATGGCCGGCTGGATAGTCCTGCTGCAGTTGTTTTACCATACCACACACATGCAGATGCACTCACACCTGCATCCAATTTAGTGTGTCCAGTCCACCTACAGAATACAGGACAGAAAGCTTCATTTACTCACTCTGTTTTCAGTACCTCAACTCATTGCTTGTAAGGAATTATTACAGATTCAAGGAAAACAGATTTTTTTACACAAACCCAAGGTTCAGTTATTACATGTTCATTACATTTACACATGCATCACCTAAGAAAGCACTTCTAGTTTAATTCGCTGTTCAGTCTTTTAGAAAACATAGTACCAAAATTTTAAGATAAACGTGGTTTCCTTCCTAGCGAATATAATTCTTATGTTTCACATCTTATTAAACTAGTATGCTCACCTGATGTAATAAATCTAAAACCTTCAAAGCAACAATATGCAAAACCAGGGAACTAGTTTGCCTTTTGTTATCTATATCTCAGATGTTCTCCTGCATTCAGAACCAAACTTATTTTTTGTTCCACGATGTAACATTTATTATAAATGTATTGAGCTACAGATATTTCTGATTCAGAGCAACAAATAAATGACATATTTATTTTACAATGCTTCAGCATATTTATAGGCCAGCATAATCGCAAATATACTGGGACACCCTCCAGGCCCCAAAGCCGTTTGGGACTCCCCACCATTTCTTGCATGATTTTATTTTGAACAAACTGATTTTTTTATTAATGTATATACAAGCCTTTTATTTCTGACATACTTGTATTTGCTACAATAATGACTGATACATCACTGATATTTACTTATGACGGTTTACATTTAAGGACTAATTGTGCAGTTTCCCAGGGATTTCTCTCTTTTCCTGCAATCTCAGGGTTGATACAAATTCTACATTGAGAATCTGAAACAGGGCTTGACTCTACCAGATTCAGCCTTTTAAATGATTTTTAAGACTTTGATTCTGTCTCACTATCACATGTTGCAATGTGTCAGTGGTGCAACGTGGAGCACACGACTTTGGTGATTTTGGGTTGTATTCCCACACCAGGTGGATGGATTAGCATAAGGGTTGTGCTGTATTCCTGAGGGTCATCCTTTGGATGAGATGTCAGACCAAGGCCCCACCTGCCTGAGTTGGTGGTAGCTCAGGCGGATATAAAAAGTCCCATAATGCCTATTTAAAAAGTAAGGAAAGGTCCTGATACCCGGCCTAATCCCCCAGTAGTATAAATATCACTTGGGGTCTCCTGAAGAGTGGCTATTGACCTAGTGGGACTAACCCAGCATAAAACAGCTAAATAAAATGTTTTGTACTAGCTTTTAAGAGCAACAAATGCAAAACACTTTCACTGCAGTCCTAGACGTCTCCTTCTGTGTGAAACATACAAGGATGGATATACGATCTTCTCCAGATGAGTCGCTTATGCACTGAGTTGTACCCTTCTTACCCCTACTTCTACCCCTACCAGATGGCTTTCTAAAGGCTGCTGTTTGTACTTAGCTAGAATGCCCATTGTATTGAGATAGCTCATGATCTGTAGCTCTTTCATCTGTTGCACTGAATCAGAAATATGTGTAGTTCAGTTACTTAAATCAACTTCTGCTTAGCTCTCAAAAATTCTCCTAGAGGTAAATACTGAACTAGATAAAAGTTGCTGCCATACAGCAGGTTGTCCGTTACCGTTTGTTTTCTAAAGAATCTTGAATAAACTAAAGTGCTCTGTTTCCTCACTAAGGTAGTATGGAAATAACCACAACATACACTAGCTTACTCATTTGAAATTAAATCTGAATATGGTTTGCAAGTGACCTAAAAGTTGTTCTTTTTCTTTTATACTAGAATGTATCACAAAAATAATTTCCCATTTGTCCCATCAGCAAATTGCTGTATGATGGGGAAATATATATAGCAAAAGTCATACCACGTTTCTAAAAAATGAAATGAAAATTAATCTTTTTGTTGTTAAATACAAATTAACTGAAAACTTCACAAACAAAATGTTTTGGGGGCCTCAGAAAATCTCCCACTCATTTACATTCCTACATGTTTATTATTCCTTTATAGACTAACCACATCACACGCGGTTCACATATATAGAAAGTTCACACCATTCCAGAATTTCAGTTTTGCTATGGTATTCCTACTGTTTTTAAAGGATTTTGGTGCCAGATTCACTGGATGCACAAGTGGAACAGTTATCAATTTATGAACTTTGGAGACTGTTAAGAGGTGAATATCAACTTAATATTTAAATAAATAACCGAAGCTTGGCTGTTTATAAAAATATTTTTCTTCTTGAGCCTGTTATCACTACTAGGAACGCTTTGATCTGAAGTAGCATATACCGAGAATTATGTTTGCTGTCCTATAAATCATCTGCACTGGCTTTTTATTCTGTAGTCTGATAAAATTGCTTTTTTTAGGTATTTGAAGGCAGAAAAAAATCAAGGCTCCATCAGACAGATATATAAAGTTCATTTTGGCATCAACCTCAAGTCCTTTAGTGACTATAACCGAAAGAAAAACAGAATAATGCTCAGATGAAATGTGGAAAGAAGTACTTCTGAAACGAAGCAAACAGCACTACTCCAGGGAAAGTATATGACATAACAGGTTGGCATACCATGGAAAGTAATAAACCTGAAAATGTTAGTGGAATTAACAGTAAAATCACAGATTCGAGGGGAATTAAGAACAGAGTTCCATGAAGACCATAGAATGGATACAGAATCAATGTATCAGGACATCTTTGAAAATAATAAAGTGACATTTTAGAACTTGAAACCAGTTCATGGTGAAATACAGATGCAGCCATTTTCTCAAAAACACAAACTGGCTTAGGGAGCAAAAGTCATTGCTTCACTCAGGCTAGAGCAAGCTATGCCAAATAATTCTAATGTAAAATGGCTCCTGTACTGCAAAAGCTCATAGTACATTCGGTGTAAAATCCAGGAGTTATGTTAACTGCATTGTAGGTTACCCCAGATTTAGACACATGTAGAGCTGAATAGTGGGCAGAAGTCTTTAACAAAGGAATTTTTACAAAACAAAAAAATAATTCTAAGTGCCTTCTTTCAAAAACAAGTAGAAGGAAGCAGTCATTAGAAGTAGCATAAGTTATACAGCAGAAATGATGTACAGAGAAATGCAAAATCATAAAATACCAGAATTTGCAGGCAGAAAAAAGATACCTAGAGAGTTCCAATAGTAGTAGGACTGATACATCTCATAAAAAATAATTCAGAATCATAGTTAGATCTGCTACCGATACATGTAACTCCATATTTATTTTACTTATTTATTTATTTTACATTTGTTGAATGGGATAGTTTAACTGGATTTATGTCCATTTTCAGTAGAGTCCCGGGGAGATAAGCTCCAGGAGATTACTAGACTGCTAACATACAGGTACTAGTTGTTATACAGTTAAATACTACACATTTTAAACAGTTCAGGAATCTTCACAGTTTATACAAAAAACACGTTACAAGCATTAGATAAGATATTTTAGACTTTATGCATGAGACCTCATTAGTAACTAGAAAGTAATTGTTACACAAATGCACACTTCAAGTTATATGCCATGTAAGTCCTATAAATTGCAGAAGGAAATTCTAGGCACATTACGGGTGCTGCGTAGAGCACTTTTGGCTAACATCATGGATCTAACATCATAGACTGAAACAATACTACTGTCATTAAATGAAATCATACACTGACTTAGGAATGGGGTCTAAACCTGTTATGGTATTAGAAACCCAAAACACTTGGAGAAATTAAACTGACATTTATATCATAATGGTCTTTTTATTACTTTTACAATTAGGGTTCAAATTTCATCAGCCATGATTTCTGCTTTGTATCATAATAAATGAATGAATATTTATACCTCAGATTATCATCATGACTTCTATTGCTTCAGTTATGAGAATTGTTGTACTAACACTGTATGAATGTACATCTAACAGTGGTTCACTCACAATCAAGCATGTAAGTAAACATGTTTGTGTCTTCACTTTGTAGGTCACATACAAAACGCAGGAAGATTATGACAATATACTATCAAAACACACAACAACTACGAAAATTAATTTAACTTGGTGTGTACACCATTACAGCTCATGCAAGAGTATATTGGCTCAGAATTTCTATGTAGATATTTTTCAAACCACCTCATAAATATCTCAATGGTCACCTCCCACGATGAAGCTTTTTAATAAATATGTACATAACCACCTCATTAATATCTCAATGGTTACCTCACACAATGCCGCTTTTTAATATATATCTACATAACCACCTCCTAAATATCTAAATGGTCACCTCCCGCGATGAAGCTTTTTAATACATAGATATCTCAATGGTTACTTCCCACGATGAAGCTTTTTAATATGTATGTTACATCTCATTACACAGATGCCTCTTATTTATTATGTGACATGAATACCTGAGCAAGATATCAGTTTCACCTTTTTTATACAAAAACATTTTACTATTATTATTTAAATCATCCATTTTGTTTGATAAAAATAATTTTACTTCACAGGCAACTCTCAAAATTTCTCTTTCAACATTTAATAATATTATTCTTTCCTGTAACCTTCCTTAAACCTGCAAAATATCACTTTTAGAATTGTGTTGCGGGTCTGTAAGTTTAGACAAGGGAAGTCAATGAGGATAAATAGTTACCCTTCCTAATGTTATATTATTTAAACTTTCAGCTCACAGAAGACTACTTAGGGATCAACATTCATCATTGTTTCTTGCAATGGTATATCATTTTATAAATGCCATTTCCTGCAGACATTACCAGCCCCTTCCATGACCTTAAAGATGGCATCAAGCAATTCTGCTCTGTGGATGCTGCCTTCTTTACAACATAAAGTTGCTTTACAAGGAAATTAACTGCAGTGTACTCAGGTCTACCTAGCTTGAAATGGGATGACTGCCTCTAAAAAAAGTAAAATTAGCCAAGGCAGTACTTCTTACTCAAAGCTCACTAAAAATCAGCTATCCAAGAGAACCTCATAAATACAAAACAGCCAATATCACAGAATGAGAAGGGAGGTTGTGAGCACAATCACAATACAGAGAAACAAAATACATTCATATCAAAAGCATTGTACTTCAGAAGAAATGCAAGCAGACAGCAGAAGCATATACTACATACTTTTCCCCCAAAACTGCAGTCCTTGTAAGCTTTAGTTGGGCATTATGAGGTCACTAAGTTTTTACTTTCCACATAGTAAAACTACCATTTTAAATTGTAGACAAATTTGTTAAGGCTGTGAAATAGCTTGGCCCTACCTAGTGATGCACATTTGAATTTCAGAATAGAAATCCATACAATGAGGGACTGCACTCAATGTTCTCGGATTGGTTTACAGCTATATTAATTACAGACATCTAGCAGCCTAAAATTAATTCCATGCCCGTATATACATACATTCTAAACGATGCACATAAGAATTGTTACACCAGTCTCCTTTGTCACATCAGGTGCTTCTCCACCTGGTTAGTGCTTGGGAGTTTATTACTCCACTGGGATCTGTGTATTTTGTTTCCACTTATAAATTACATCACTAGTGAGTCTCAGATTGATGGCACTTTGCATTTAATTAGGTTAATAGGTTATTACTACACGTGCTCCAGGAGAACATTAAGGAGCCTGTCCCAAATTTCCAAATGCCCCAAAATATTGTCTGCTTAATTGACTTGCTGAAGGTCACTCTGTAGGAAAATGCAGGTTGAAGGAATCAAACCGTGGACTACAGGAAGCAGCTTGATAAAAGCACATAGTTTTAATCCTCCGCACTATCAGAGGATTGTGGTGGATTCATAGTTTATCTTTAAACCATATTATCCTGATATTAAGCACAATTTCAGTCACACTGATAAGTACTGTAACAATAGAATGAAAGGCTTTAATAAATAACAGATATATTCTGAAATCCTGTTAAAGTTACTTGGCCATAGCAATAACACAGAAACATCAGCCTGCACATTTTCAGTACTTTATTAGGTAATAACACTAGGTTCTAAACAAAATTTCATTATATAACCACAATAAGTTAATCCAGGCCATGCTAGATGAGGTTTACACACTTGGCATTTTTTTGCACTGCTGAATCATACAATAACATCAGTGTAAGCACGGGTAAATTCCCAAGTGGACCGCACCCAGTTATGCTGTGCTGCCTAAATATTCAAATAGCTTTGTTTTTTTTTTTTTTGTTTGTTTGTTTTGGGTTTTTTTTAAATATCATGAACTGAAACTTTTATTATAACACCCAATATAAGAAGATTTTTGCAAAGGACAAACAAATAAGAAGTACCGGTCTGGAAGAATCTGTCCACATCATTTAGTGGCTGACAGGCAGATGGCAAGAGAGTAAATAATCGCATTCATGATTTTTTTTAAACTAGAATAAAGATGTTAATTACAAAACATGTTTTTATGGGGGAATGCTCTGCAAACCTTCAAATGGAAGGACCTTTGCCAGTGCATTTTTTTACTTATTATTGCAGCTCCAAGAATGGTTCCTTCTTCCCCAGTGTGACCCCTACACCAAATAATAGTGCTTTGGTTAACTGTGCATAACTATGCAGCTGAACATTACACAGACTGACAAATCCTGTAAATACAGTAATTTCTGGATCATGACCAATAGACAGAGGGGACAGAAATGACTGCCGTTATCGGCATCCTCTCAGAAAAGAATAAGGCTGGAGCTGACATTACTGGGACCACTAACAGCTGTTAAAGTGTAAGCCACTCTAGAAGTAAATAACTTCGAAGTGTTACACCCACGTATATACTATACAGGGAAAAAAACAACACAAGAGAAAGGATTCCACTAAGATGATACAGGAGACTTCATTTATAAATCATCATATTATATTTGCCAAAAGGAGAATTTTCAAGATTTATCTGATGGAAAGATAACCTGTAAGCATTTTTCAGTACAGAGTATAAATCCATAGCAGTAGGGAGTGGCATATTTCTGTTGGTGTGTATCATGTTCTGTAGAGCTAGAAAAATTGCTTCTATGGGCAACTCTGTCTTATTTTAAGTAACTGAAAAGCTGTTTAAGTGAAATTATGAAAGACTGAAGGGAAGGGTATATCAAGAAATTTTGCTCTCAGGAACCACAGCTTTGGTAAAAGATACCGTTCAGAATGATAATTATTTATGAATAAAGCTTAGCTGACCAGGGGTCTCTGGTTAGGATATTTAGAAGCTTTGTGGAGTTTAAGAAAGAACCATTTTCTGCCATGTTTGTCCAATCACCAATGACTCTTTTCAAACAGAACCTGGATATACATTAAAAGACGTACTGTTTAGTGAGATTACAGATGTCTTGCAAGTATAGTACAGTGATAAAACACGAACATACATTTTAATACAGACCTTGAACACAGATTAGTGGTAAAATATACACTGAGGTGACAATGTCTTTTACACGCACTTGCACACATATATCAAATACTTACATATAGGAATACCATCTATGGTGGAATGTCATTCTGTCCAAATGCATTCGATTGTGAGTGAACTCAATAAAGGGACTGCAGTTCAAACACAATCAATGGGAGCAAGGACTTTTGGGAGATCACTGGATGCCGGGGACATTTTCCACTTTCTCCAGTATTGTGTGATTGCAAAGTTGGTATACTTAAGTTAGATGGTTGTGGTAGGTGCAATCTGTCAAAAGAAAAGTTCAGGTGGTCTTGCTCCCTCACCGCCCAAAAAAGTTGCTTTCAGTTTTTTTTTCTTTGAGTAGTGCATTTTTCAAACAGTTTGATAAAAATCTTCAAATAATTTGTAGTCTGAGTATTAATCATGTAATTAAATGTGTGTATGTGTGTGTGTATAAACATATATATATATATATATATATATATATATATATATATATATATATATATACATATATATATAAAATACATATATATATATATATATATATATATATATATATATATATATATATATATCTAAAATTAACCGCACTCAAAAAAATTTTGAACGAAGAGAAGAAATTTTAACTAAGAAATGAACTTCGTGACAATAAAAGCATTCAGAAAAATAGTAAATCACACCAACAACTCTTGTAGAACTTTAGCGCTTTCATCTTATTTATTATCAAGACTTCTTCAGAAAGACATGTTTCAAGGATGAAAGTATACCTAACTTAAGCATGAAACATGTCTTTCTGAAGAAGTCTTGATAATAAATAAGACGAAAGTGCTAAAGTTCTACAAGAGTTGTTGGTGTGATTTACTATTTTTTTAATGCTTTTATTGTCACGAAGTTCATTTCTTCTTTATATATATATATATATATATATATATATATATATACATATATATGTATGTGTGTGTGTGTGTGTGTGTGTGTGTGTAGTACTTTTGTAGATTTACACACACACATATATATATATATATATATATATATATATATATATATGTATATATGTGTATGTATATATAGTATTTAGATGTTATATATATATATATATATATATATATATATATATATATATATATATATATATATATATATATACACATGCACATATATAATATGTATGTAGAGACAGATATTGTAACTATATATATATATATATATATATATATATATATATATATATATATATATATATACATATGGATTCACTTCAGATGATCGAGTTTCTGAAAACTCAAAACTCACATGATCAAGACCATATGTTCGAGTTTTCAGAAACTCAAACTTCAGAATTGAACAAAAAAAAACACATTTACAGATGTGTTTGCCCCCCTGCACCCCCCACACCCCCCACTTAAATATACGAGATGTCAGAAACTCGATCATCTGAAGTGAACCCATATATATATATATATATATATATATATATATATATATATATATATATAATTTTAATACATTTTATTGAAATGATCTGTATTTCTTGTATTTTTTGTTAAACTCTGTTACATTTTAACTTTACCATTTAAATCAACCAGAGGCAAGTGCTTTTCAGTATATTTATTACATACTGTTTGAATGCAAGTTTTATATGCATGTAACTGTCTTTTCATTAACATATGGCCCAGGGAGTTGATGAAAAGGGTTCTGTACAAGCACACTTACCTGGTCAACAAAACAATACCCCTTCTTCCAATTTTTGCACATAAGGTTGGGGTGTCACTTCAATTGTGACAATCAGCTAGAGCCAAGGTTTACACCACCAGGTAGCTGGACATGCCTCGGTACCTCTGCCACAGCACACACTTACAAGAACGCTCACACCTATGATCAATTTAGAGTGCTCAATCCACCTACTGCCTATCTTTGGAATGTGGGAGGAAAACAGACTGCCTAGCAGAAATCCACATGATCTCAGGAAGGACATGCCGACTCTGCACAGAAGACACTCCTGCTGACAATCAAACCAGGCAACCAGTTGCTGTGAGGTGATGATGTTATGCCACTATGTCACCTATAAATAAATATAGATTCGTTGTAGGGCAACAATAATTTGCCAGAAAATCCAAATTTTATGAGGAACAGAATAAAAATACTAGTCAAAAATCTGGACTTTATGCGAAAATTTGGGCAGTTGAGAAGTATGCTTAGGAGGGTGTTTACTGTTTGATATTTGCTGGCATAACAAGCAGATCTTGGAAAAGAGTAACATATAAGGTATGGTGTATGTCATGATAACTAATGAGGTGTGGTGTATGTCATGATAACTAATGAGGTGTGGTGTATGTCATGATAACACATAACATGGTGCAGGGTATGTCTTGATAACTAATGAGGTGTGGTGTATGTCTTGATAACACATAACATGGTGCAGGGTATGTCTTGATAACTAATGAGGTGTGGTGTATGTCTTGATAACACATAACATGGTGCAGGGTATGTCTTGATAACTAATGAGGTGTGGTGTATGTCTTGATAACACATAACATGGTGCAGGGAATGTCTTGATAACTAATGAGGTGTGGTGTATGTCATGATAACACATAACATGGTGCAGGGTATGTCTTGATAACTAATGAGGTGTGGTGTATGTCTTGATAACACATAACATGGTGCAGGGTATGTCTTGATAACTAATGAGGTATGGTGTATGTCTTGATACATAACATGGTGCAGGGTATGTCTTGATAACTAATGAGGTGTGGTGTATGTCTTGATAACACATAACATGGTGCAGGGTATGTCTTGATAACTAATGAGGTGTGGTGTATGTCATGATAACACATAACATGGTGCAGAGTATGTCTTGATAACTAATGAGGTGTGGTATATGTCATGATAACACATAACATGGTGCAGGGTATGTCTTGATAATTAATGAGGTATGGGGTATGTCATGATAACACATAACATGGTGCAGGGTATGTCTTGATAACTAATGAGGTGTGGGGTATGTCCTGATAAAACATAACAAGGCATGGGGCATGTCTTGATAACATGTAAATAATGAGGTGTGGGTTATATCTTGATAACATATAATGAGGTGTGGGGTAAGTCTTGATAACACATAACGATGTGAGGTACAGGGTGTGTCTTGATAACACATAAAGAGGTGTGGGGTATGTCTTGATAAACTATAGAGAGGTGCAGGGTATGTCTTGATAACACATAATGAGATGCGGGGTATATCTTGATAACACATAACATGGTGTGGAGTATGCCTTTATTATGGCACATTTGGCTGCTTCCTAAGGTACAAAGGCCTTGCTTCAAGTGCCTTTTACACCTGAATGTGCTCTTATCAGAAAGTAACACACACCTTGAAGTGTGTTAATGCACTTTTTAAATCTGTCTTTCAAAAACAATCTAAAAATATATCATAAAACATGATAGCTTAAAACAAAAGTCTACGTTTATACACACATTACAAATCCTCTCTTTCAATGATGATCCAATGTTTGACCACCCCTTATTTTGGATATGTTTATTTGGTTCTACCTCTTATTTTGACACATCTGTTTGGTTCTGCCTCTTATTTTGATAGGTCTGTTTGTCTCTGTCCCGTATTTTGATAGGTCTGTTTGTCTCTGTCCCTTATTTTGATAAGTCTGTTTGTCTTTAACTCTTATATGCATAGGTTTGTTTGTCTCTGTCCCTTATATTTGTAAGTCTGTTTGGCTTTTTCCCTTATTTGATTATTTTGACACATCTATTTGGTTCTGCCTCTTATTTTGATAGGTCTGATTGTCTCTGTCCCTTATTTTGATAGGTCTGTTTGTCTCTGTCCCTTATTTTGATAGGTCTGATTGTCCCTGTCCCTTATTTTGATAGGTCTGTTTGTCTCTGTCCCTTATTTTGATAGGTCTGTTTGTCTCTGTCCCTTATTTTGATGTCTGTTTGTCTTTAACTCTTATATGCATAGGTTTGTTTGTCTCTGTCCCTTATATTTGTAAGTCTGTTTGGCTTTTTCCCTTATTTGATTATTTTGACACATCTATTTGGTTCTGTCTCTTATTTTGATAGGTCTGATTGTCTCTGTCCCTTATTTTGATAGGTCTGTTTGTCTCTGTCCCTTATTTTGATAGGTCTGATTGTCCCTGTCCCTTATTTTGATAGGTCTGTTTGTCTCTGTCCCGTATTTTGATAGGTCTGTTTGTCTCTGTCCCTTATTTTGATGTCTGTTTGTCTTTAACTCTTATATGCATAGGTTTGTTTGTCTCTGTCCCTTATATTTGTAAGTCTGTTTGGCTTTTTCCCTTATTTGATTATTTTGACACATCTATTTGGTTCTGTCTCTTATTTTGATAGGTCTGATTGTCTCTGTCCCTTATTTTGATAGGTCTGTTTGTCTCTGTCCCTTATTTTGATAGGTCTGATTGTCTCTGTCCCTTATTTTGATAGGTCTGTTTGTCTCTGTCCCGTATTTTGATAGGTCTGTTTGTCTCTGTCCCTTATTTTGATAAGTCTGTTTGTCTTTAACTCTTATATGCATAGGTTTGTTTGTCTCTGTCCCTTATACTTGTAAGTCTGTTTGGCTTTTTCCCTTATTTGATTATTTTGACAGCTCTGTTTGGCTCTGCTCCTAAATTTTGTAGGTTTGTTGTTTCTGACCCTTATTTTTATAAGTCTGACATTAAGCAAAGAAAGAACACATTTAATATTGTGTTATATTTCACATACAGCTAAATTTCCTTCTTTTTACATGAAGATTAGCAAAATGCCTGAGAAGCAATAATCATTCACTGATGTGATAAACACAGAACATTGTGTTCCAAAAGTTCCAAAGTCAAGGCTTAAAGTCACACAACATTCTACCGCATCCAATGTTACTGTTATTTGTACTGTTTTCGTTTTAATAACAGACACCACTGACCATCTGAGATGATAAGCAACTGCCTCAGTTTGTTTCAAAGAAATATTCGCTATGCCAGGCATGCTTTTCTGTGAACTCTTCTGCAGGAGCACTGGAGCTTGCACAGTATTTTGTTACACATCAAAGAGTGCCCATAACATGCAACATTGTATCTAATAACTGACTAACTGCAGGGTGAAACCAGTATTAGGTTCATAGGTTCATACTAGGCTATCTGCCCTGGGGCAATTATAAGCCTAGCCCAATTCTGTATGGCTTACGCCACCCCTTGATTTGAGTATACTGTGCCCTTTTTAAGGTTTAGTTTACTATGCCTCTGTCTAATAGTGACACAGGAGTAATCCCTGGGACAAACCTACGATCCCCCATCCACCTATCGAGATTCTTCTTGAAGAGATTCAGTGAGGTGCTCTGCCTCACATGAACTGGAATTCTATTCCAGAGTGAAGGGAGCCTCTGGGTTATGAACCTGTCCCTCCAGCAAGTTCTATTTATTTCTGTGCTGAGGTTCAAGTCCCTCAGTGTGGCTCTAAGGGATTTAGATTTACTGAGGTGGAGCATGTCCATTAATTCTGGATTTGACATAGCTTTGTATGTCAGGCATAGATCGCCTCGAAGTAGGCAGTATGCAACTGAGTAGAGCTGGAGTATTTTTAACCGAGCAGCATATGGCATCTGTTTGAGACCCTTGATCCTCTTGATCCAATAACTTAGCTGGTGACACCTTGTTCTCCAATACAGTAGGTAAAGCCTGGAACATCGTCCCAAGCCAGCTAACCTCAATATCCTCTGTCAGCTTATTTAAAAGCAAGCTTAAACCCTACCTCAAATCACACTGGCTATGCCCCTGTGTTAACCCAGACTAAGTACCTAACTATTAACTAGACTCCCACAATTCCTAGCCTCCCATGATCATGATCTTGTGTTGTCTCACTAATTTTTAGTGAGCTTAACCTTCCTTAGGATTTTTTCTCATGTAAATAAGTATATACCGTGGAATGATCAAGCACCTTCATATAGTATCACAACCTATGTGTTAAATATCACTAGAAATCCATCCTTGTTTGTTGATCTTCTATACTCTATCTATTGATTTCTAGTGTTTTTCTTTCTTAGGTTTTTGTGAGACCTTAGTATCTCTTATCATAAATTACTAGGTGTTTCTAATTTTGTAATATGTTATAAAGATTTGTACTACACCATTTATAATGCAAATGTATTAGTCTTATTCATCTATTCTTAGATAAATTTTCCTTTTTTCTACTGAAATATAAAATATATAATCTTAGGCTTGTACTATAATTGTTAAAACTTTTTATGTACCAAATTATACTGTCATTGTCTTTGTCTTGACTTTTTATGTTGTTGTAATTTGCGGAGCTTTTCTCCCCGGGCGTCCACTGAAAATGGACATATATCCAGCTGGACTAGCCCGGTCAACAAATGTAAAATAGAAATAAATAAAATTTGGGGTCTTTCTAATTGCTGCAGGTGTTGGGTAAGGTACATCCCAAAAGGGGCATTGTATTCTATGATGGGCCTGATGAGGGATGAATAACTCACTGGTAAGATCAGACCATAAACTAATCTCACTGGATATTCACATCCCAACCCCACCCCCTGCCCAGAAAACCACAGTGAAAAACTTCTCTAAAGCAAATTTCACACTCCTCAAAACTGAGGTGGAATCCTTCAAACCCCCGGGCCTGTGGAAAATACGGCCCAGACCGCAGAATCCTTTATAAACACATTCTATGAACACCTTCAGGAATGCATGGATCATGCGATCCCAAATAAAACCAAGACCCAATCCTCCAAAGGCAGACGTCCTGTCTGGTGGATCCCAGCCATAAACAAACTATACAATAGAAGGAGGAAGCTACTAAATGATAGAGCAAAATCCCAAAAAGGGAAGGCATCACTGATTAGTATTAGCAAAAAACTACGGGCACACATAAAATTGTCTAAGGCCAGCTTCGAGAGAAAAATTGCACAGGACACTAAGGATAATCACAAGGCTTTCTTTAGTTATGTTAGGAACCTGGGTGGTAATTCCCAGATATGCTCAGAATTAGCCCAAAATGACAAAAAATACACCGAACCCACAGACATTGCCAACATCCTAGTTGACAGGTTCAGCGCAAACTTCTTCCCCCCCTCCCCACCAAAAGGGCAAATATCTATCCCAGCAGAGTGCTGCCCCCCTGACATCTCAGATGCTCAGGTAAGAGCCCTCTCCAAAGCAAAAAACACAGCATTAATGGGACCAGATGGTGTCCCGGGCTGCGTCCTACATGAACTCCAAGAAGAGCTAAACCCAAACATAAAACTACTGTTCAATCTCAGCCTTACCACAGGATATGTGCCCAAAGAGTGGTGTACAGCAACAGTGGTCCCTCTCCATAAAGGTGGTGCCTCAACGGATCCTGGAAACTATCGCCCCATAAGCCTGACTAGCTTGGTCTGCAAAGCTATGGAAAGGATCATCATGGACCTCATAAATAAAGATATTGGGGACCTACAAACACTGGATCCTACCCAGTTCGGCTTTGTTAAGGGCAGATCCTGCCTCTTAAACCTGGTTGATTTCTTTGAAACAGTCACCAAGGCCATTGACGAGGGGAAGGTGGTCCACACAGCCTACCTGGACCTCGCAAAAGCCTTCGATACAATACCCCACTCGGGCATTATAGATAAGCTCACCAGCTTAAATCCCTATGTCACTAGATGGCTCAAGGACAGAACCCACATGGTTAGAATTGCTGGAGCCATGTCAGACTCCAAACCAGTTACAAGTGGTGTCCCACAAGGCTCAGTCCTGGGACCTCTCTTGTTCGGTATATATTTCTTGGAGGTACAGGCCAACACGGAAGGACTGTGGCTGACCAAGTTCACAGATGACTGCAAACTGGGTGCCATAATCGACTCTCCAGCCGACACAAGCATCCTCCAAAAGGGCCTCATAGAAACAGACAACTGGTGCCAGAGCCATGGCCTCAAGCTAAATGCCAAAAAGTGTATAGTCATCCCTTTGGCAAAACAAAGTGCCCACAAATTACCACATAGGTGGTAATCCATTAAGTACAGAAGAAGTAATTAGGGACCTGGGGACCCAAGTTGATAGCAATCTCTCATTTGACAACCACGTGGCAAAAGTGGTTAGAAAAACATTTTATATAGCCCACCTAATCATGAAGGGATTCACATCTAGATCAGGGAGGTCATCGTGCCTCTTTACTCATCTCATCAGGCCCATAATTGAGTACAATGCCCTTTTGGGATGTACCTTACCAGACACCTGCAGCAACTGGAAAGACCCCAAAAGTACCTCACCAAGAGGATCAAAGGGCTCAAACAGATGCCATATGCTGCCCGGTTAAAGAAACTCCAGCTCTACTCAGTGGCATACCGCCTGTTCAGAGGCGATCTGTGCCTGACGTATAAAGCCATGTCCAACCCGGAATTAATGGACATGCTGCACCTCAGAAAATCCAAATCCCATCGAGCTACACGCTCGAGAGACTTGAACCGCAGCAGTGAAATAAATAGGACATGCTGGAGGGACAGATTCATAACCCAGAGGCTCCCTTCACTCTGGAATAAAATCCCAGTCCAGGTTAGGCAGAGTCCCTCATTGACTCTCTTCAAGAGGAATCTTGATGAGTGGATGGGAGATCATAGGTTTACCCCGGGAATCACTTCTGTGTCACTGTTAGACAGAGGCACAGTATACTAACCTCGAAAAAGGGCATAGCAAAATAAATTTAAAATGGGTGGCGAAAGCCAAACACATTCTGGCTAGGCTTATAAATGCCCTAGGGCAGATAGCCTAGTATGAACCTATGAACCTATGAACCTAATAAAGGGGCACGATTACCTCTCTTGATCTAGATGTGAAACCCTTCGTGATAAGGTGGGCTATGTAGAAGGTCTTTCTAACCACTTTGGCGATGTGGTTTTCAAAGGAGAGATTGCTATCAACTTGGGTCCCCAGGTCCCTAATAACTTTCTCTGTACTTAATGGGTTTCCGCCTATGTGGTAATTTGTGGGCACATTGTTTTTGCCAAAGGATATGACTATACATTTTTTGGCATTTAGCTTTAAACCATGGCACTGGCACCAGTTATCTGTCTCTGTGAGACCTTTTTGAAGGATGTTTGTGTCAGCTGGAGAGTCGATTATGGCGCCCAGTTTGCAGTCATCTGTGAACTTGGTGAGCCATAGTCCTCCCATGTTTGCCTGTACCTTGGAAAAGTATATACCAAACAAGAGTGGTACCAGGACAGAATCCTGTGGGATGCCACTTGTGACCGGTTTCGAGTCTGACATGGCTCCAGCAACTCTCACTCTGTGGGTTCGTTTTTTGAGCCAGTTTGCGACCCATCTTGTGACATAGGGGTTTATATTTAAGCTGGATAGCTTATCTATGATGCTCGAGTGGGGTATAGTGTCAAATGCCTTTGCAAGGTCCAGATAGGCTGTGTGGACTACCTTCCCTTCATCTATGGCTTTGGTGACTGTTTAGAAGAAGTCAACCAGGTTCAAAAGGCAGGATCTGCCCTTGACAAAGCCGAACTAGGTAGGATCTAGTGTCTGTAGGTCCCCAATGTCTTTGTTTATGAGATCCATGATGATCCTCTCCATAGCCTTGCAGACTAAGCTAGTCAGGCTTATGGGGCGATAGTTTCCAGGGTCCGTAGTGGCTCCACCTTTGTGGAGTGGGACCACTGTTGCTCTATGCCATTCTGTGGGCACATATCCTGTAGTGAGGCTGAGATTGTATAGCTGTTTTATTTGAGGGATTAGTTCCTCTTGGAGTTCATGTAGGACGCAACCTGGGATGCCATCTGGTCCCATGGAAGCAGTGTTTTTTGCTTTGGAGAGGGCAGCCTTCACCTGAGCATCAGAGATGTTTGGGAGGCAGCCCTCTGCCGGGATAGATACTTTCTTTTTTGGGGGGGGGGGGGAGAAGTTTGCACTGAACCTGTCTGCCAGGGTATTGGCGATGTCTGTGGGTTCAGTGTATTTTTTGTCATTTAGAATCAACTCAGAACAAGTCTGGGAGTTGCATCCCAGGTTCCTAACATAACTGAAAAAAGCCTTATGATTGTCTTTGGTGTCCTGTGCAATTTTTCTCTCGAAGCTGGCCTTGGAGGATTTTATGAGGGATCGTAATTTTTTGCTAGTACTGATCAGAGATGCCTTCCCTATTAGGGATTTTGCTCTGTCATGTAGTAGCTTCCTCCTTCTGTTGTACAGTTTATTTATGGCAGGGGTCCACCAGACTTCCTCCTTCTGTTGTACAGTTTATTTATGGCAGGGATCCACCAGACTGCCTTTGGATGATTGGGTCTTGGTTTTGTTTGGGATAGCATGATCCATGCATTCCTGGAGATGTCCGTAGAATGCGTTTATATAGGATTCTGCAGTTTGGGCCGCAGTTTCCACTGGCCCTGGGGCCTTGAAGGATTCCACTTCAGTTTTGAGAAGTGAGAAGTTCACTTTTGAGAAGTTTTTCACTGTGGTTTTCTGGGCTGGGGGTGGGGTCGGGATGTGGACATCAAGTGAAATTAATTTATGGTCTGATCTTACCAATGAGGGATATACTTCTGGTGTGGAGCATAGAGTCCCCATGTTGGTAATGATCAGGTCTAGTATGTTGTCCCCTCTTGTGGGAGTGGTGACTAGTTGTTCCATAGCATTTGAGTTTATAATTTCCAGGAACCTTTGGGCTAAGGTGCTGGGGCTTGAGTAGTGCTCCCAGTCAATGTTTGGGTAGTTGAAGTTGCCCAATATAATGGTGTTCGGAGAGATCTTCATGTTCTCCAATGTTTTCAGGAAAGCTGAGTGGGATTCCTGACTTTGAGAGGGTGGTCTGTAGGATGCTATAAACTGAAAAGCAGTCTTACCCACTGTTAGTTGCACATGGATGGTCTCCGATACTTCGTGCAATGCCACTAACCTGGAGGTGTGGATATCCTTGATAAATATGGAAACTCCCCCTCCTTTTGTGGTTCGGTCCGGGTTTTGGGGCCGAAAAGCATGATATGAGGTATAGCCTAGTAGTGCTGGGGTGCTCTCTGGAGCCTTGAACCAGGTTTCTGTCACTGCACAGATATCGATGTTCTCCATACTGAGGAGAGGTTCGAGTGCATGCATCTTGAGGTTAAGACTTCTGGCGTTAAGCAGCATTACCCTTAGTTTCTTGTTCCTTGTGCTGTCTATGGGGGTGGGTTTGACTTTTGAACCTTGCCTAAAAAAGGCACTATGGGGGTGGCAAGAGCCTTTGCCAATATCCGAAAGCCCAGTGGTGACAGGTGCAAGCCGTCCCTAGCGAAGCAACGTGGCTTGTCGAGCATGTCATCCCAGGCTGACAGGCACTGGATCCCCTTTGAATGACACCAAAATTTTAGCCAGTTGTTAAAATCGATCATTTTGTCTTTGTACTGTGGCATCATTTTACGTGAGGGCAAGATGCTGCTCAAGGTCAGGGTCATACCAGCCTGGACTACATGATCAGAGAGCTCTTCTATGTCTCTTTTCATGTAGTCCAGGGAGGTACGTTTCAGGTCATTCACACCAGCATGTACAATGACTGAGTCATATTTGTATTTGCTTTGGAGTGACCTGAGTGCTTGCGTTATGTGGCAGATCCTAGCACCCGACAGGCAGCTCACCGTGACCTTCTCTTTATTCAGCCTGGTGAGCGGGACGTCAGTGTGTCTGACAATAGAGTCACCTATTACAAGAGTATCAGGTGTGTTATTCAGCCTTAAGGGCTGTGGCTGCTTGGCACACTGACTTTGTGGGCTATGTGTTGTGCGTGTTTTGTTTTGAGGTGGCGTTTGCTTGGATGTCTGCTTTGGAGGTCTCTGTTGCTTAAGTAGATTTTTATTTAGAGCCTCCGAGTATGTTTTTGTGTATTTATGTGTTTGGTTCGCTGATGTGGTGGGACTATGTGATACTGGAATTGTGTTGTGTGAGGTTACCTTCTCCTCCTGACTGGTTACACCAATTTTGAGATGAGAGAGCTCAGCCTCCAGTTTGGCTAAATAGTTGCATCTCTCACATATATTTGAACCTGTTTGGAGGAGGAGAGGGTTGTCCGTGTACATGAGACAGTTGTAACATTGCCTCAAAATTCCCAGATTCACCAGCTGGACTGGAGAGGAAACCATTGACTGACCTTTGGACATGCTAGAGTAATATAGGGAAACTGAATTTAAGATGGGCCAATAGAGGACAGGGTAATCGTAGAGAGTATAAGAGTAAGTAGTGCTTATGGTTTAATAGTGCTAACTTGTAGGATTACTTAATTGGACCAGTGAAGGGCCTTAGAATGAGAATATGGTGTTTAAATTGAGAGATAGAGCAGTTATAAGGGAAAAAGTGAAGAGCAGACTTTGTCGAGCCAGGAATAGTTTAAACCCAATTAGATGGCGCTGCCCGTTATTGCGCTATGCACAAAAACGCACAAAACCGCGCAAAAGAGGGTTTTAAGAGAGGAAGATGAAGGAGTTTGGAATTGACCCAAAATGGCCAATAAAGCTACAGTTTCAAGTCAGTAACCACTCCCACAGGGACAGGCAGGCTGCTCAATGTTTTTCACTGCCACTGATCAACAGAGAGACTTCCCTTTAGCCCAAGCAAAAAATGGCCTCCAAGAAACTTACAAACAGTTCAAGAACAGCAAGCCTGTAACTGAACTTTTTTAAATCTCAGAAAAGTAGGAAAAAAGCAAGATTTTTTGTTTTTTCAGAGATAGCAGAGGTTCACAAGTATCAACAAGTTATAACAGTGCAGTAAATGACCCCACACAAGAGTGCTAGGCCAAAGACAGATAAAATGCAAGTTTTGAGAAAAACGATTTTAAAAATAAGTGCAAACAGGAAATTCAGTAAACAGCTCTAGGTTGTGCTCTAAATACAGTTACTAATGCAGAAATCAAATTTAACAAGCCAGAAAATGCTCAAAATAGGCGGCTATGCAGAAAAACTTAGCAAATAAACAGAGGAAAAATACTTAAAATCTCAAAAGTGGCTCCTTTCTTCTCTCAGCATTTTCTCCTCTTGGTGGGTGCTTCACCAACAGCCAACAAGCCTGAAAAGATGCCAAAACCACGAGGCAACCAGGTTTTAAGAGAGGAAGATGAAGGAGTTTGGAATTGACCCAAAATGGCCAATAAAATTACAGTTTCAAGTCAGTAACCACTCCCACAGGGGCAGGCAGGCTGCTCAATGTTTTTCACTGCCACTGATCAACAGAGAGACTTCCCTTTAGCCCAAGCAAAAAATGGCCTCCAAGAAACTTACAAACAGTTCAAGAACAGCAAGCCTGTAACTGAACTTTTTAAATCTCAGAAAAGTGGGAAAAAAGCAAGATTTTTTTTGTTTTTTTTCAGAGATAGCAGAGGTTCACAAATATCAACAAGTTATAACAGTGCAGTAAATGACCCCACACAAGAGTGCTAGGCCAAAGACAGATAAAATGCAAGTTTTGAGAAAAAAACGATTTTAAAAATAAGTGCAAACAGGACAGTATTAAGACATCAATATAAAGTAACAGGCTACAGTCACATAGACGTAATGTTCTGTATGCACAACGGCTAGCTTGTAATAGTAGCATTGTAATCTCAAGTTATGGAAATGCTTATTTTTAAGGAATTCCTCATTATAAGAAGACAAAAATATGAGTGGACCAAAACAATGAGGCAGCAAAGTGATGAAAAAAATCATAAAATAATTTATTAAAACAATATGTTAGTGCTTTCGCAGTAATGATACTGGTTCTTCAGACACATATTCCTTATTATACCTCAAACCTCTATACATGTTTAGGTGCATTTCTTATACTGATATATGTTTTACATAAAGTAGTGTCTTTCGGCTTTTCCCAGTTAAGGGTCGCCACAGCGGATCACCAGTCTGCTAATGATTGGCAGTGGATTTTTACGGTGCCGAGTTGCCAGCCTGAGGCTAAGCCTTCAAGTAAGGCACACCCTTTCACATATGCACCTACGTGCATGTCTTTAACATCACTCGACCATGGGGAGGGCATGCAGACTCCACACAGAAGGCGTTCCTGCCGAGAATCAAACGGGAGAACTTCTTGCTGTGAAGTGACAATGCTAACCGCTGCACCATAGCGGCCTCTATATGTTTTACATAAATCTGAGATAAGTTTATAATAATTAAGGAAAATGCTACATACCTAAAACAGCACAGCACAATAAATCACAATAAATGCATTATGTAGACTGTACTTCTAAGATCTAAATTAAACAATAAATACACAGTAAACAATTTCACTGCATCAAAAGGTGCACTTTAGGAAAATTCTGATAAATAAATATTTTCATCTAATGCAAACATACAGTCTTACATCTATGAAGATTCTCTGTTAATAAGCTCCTTCTTTCTCCACTACTTTAAGGACATATTCCAAAACATACAATGTGACTTTAACTATCACACTACCTCTTTGTTTGTGTCAAAGTAGCTGTTACATCTTTCCTCCCTTACTCATACTGGGATAGGTAAGAATTTTACATTTCAAAGGCAAAAAAGCTAGCAGAAATCATGTAAAACCCTGGTAACATCTGTCTCAACAGCTGTTCAGAGAGAATCAGAATTTAAACTCCATTGCTCTATGTTAGTAGTGAATGGGCAACGGGCACACAGACAAATATTAAAGCCATGTCATATTGGCAAGCAGTGGATGAAGAAATAACTTTATTTGAAAAGCAAAATCATACCTCAGTAGCTGGCTCTATTATGTCATGTTTTAGCAGAACAACTTTGAATAAGATGTTAAACCAAGGTCCCATCTGCCTGAGTTGGTGGTGACTCAGGTGAATGTAGAAGATCCCATGGCACCTGTGAAAAACACTACGGGAAGTTCCCTAATGCCCTAGCCACGTTTTCCCTAGTAGTGTAAATACCACCTTCGTTTGCCCCTGAAAACAGGATACTGGCCTAGTTGGACTAACCCAGTTAACAAAAGATAAATAAATAAAACAACACTGAGTTATATGTGATATCAATACTGTAGAGATTAATAAATCAACATATTTTTTCTGTTTCTGCCCATATGTGTCTTAACTTGACCACATACATACCTTTTAGAAGGAAATATAGCAGCCATAAACAACAAAAGGAGCACTGCATTGTGCAGTTCTGAGATTTCTCTGAAAGCCACCGAAAACATTTGTATCACCGACTGATGGACAGTAAGTTTTATTGTACGCTCTATCCTGAATGTTATCCATGGACATAGCTGGAAGTTTATGCTCTGTTTTGGCTATCATTTAACTATTCATAGCTTCAATACAAAAACAATGTTTGTAACAGCATAAATTGTGAATTAAACAAATGGCACTCAGACTATAAAGGATAAAAAATTTCGGAGCTTTTCTCCTGTGTTTTAACCCATGGAAAAGTAAACCTGATTCTCAGATATTAAGCCTTCCCAAAAACTGGGACTACTTCTATTATAGGAGATAATTTATTTACAAAGTCTGACCCAAATTCTCCTGTACATATGCTAAATCTAGTTACAAAGTCACCTTTTTAAGAACCAGAATAATTAATCTCTGGATTGTCCGTTAGCAGTATTTCTCCACCCTTGCTTTTCATTTTTATTTCAACATTTTCCTTGAAAAGTATTATAGAAACATGACAGTCTTAAATTCAGAAATACTACTTCAGTGTGGTGTGCTATCATTAAAATTTAAATTAAGTATGTAAGTTGGTAAAGATTTTTTTTTATTTGCCTGCTTGTTTATGTGGTATGAGCATTGCTGACATTAAATAATGCATTTCTTTTGGCAGAGTTAGGATAGTAAGAAAAGTGAAAGAGTTTGCACATTTTAATGACCAATATACTCATTTTTAATTAGAAAAGGCTCAGTTCTATGAAATCTAAGTAAATTCAATTCGATGGATCTCGTTTAGAGAGCCATCAGCTGAAACTTACAGATCCTTCTAAACAATAACATGACACCAATAGCAAATCTATCACAAAAATCACTTCCCTTTTTTCTGAGTATTAGTGAATTTGGGGCCTACAGCTATAATTATTTTATTTTAAAATTTTAACCATGGTGGAGCATTGGTGCAGATGAATCATAGACAGGTTCTGCCTAATTTTCAAGATTTTCTACTCATATCCAAATTAAGACAAACTGTGGCATGAATACAACTTATTTAGCACAGCAAGGATTTTGTGCATGCATGTGTGTGTGTGTGTGTGTGTCTATGCATGTATTTATGTGAGCTTATGTAAATATTTATATATTTATCCTAAACTTGGACATAGATAAAGAGCAAATATTTGTGGCTAAAATACCAAGATGATTAATCTACTCACAACACACACACACACACACACACACACACACACACACACACACACACACACACACACTTACTTAATATAGCAGTACTGATCATATTCACAGTTAGTACAGCAGTACTTACTACCCTCACATTCAGTTCAGCAGTACTCTACATATTCAGACTGAGTACAGGCGTACTCACTGTTAATAGCTAGCACATAATTATTCACCATTTTCACATGTAATACAGATCTGCTCACCATACTCATATTTAATAAACAAGTACTCACAACATTCAGACTTAGTGCAACAGTATTCGCTATATTCGCATTTAGTACAGCAGTACCCATAATATTCACATTTGGTGCACCAGTGCTCACAGCATTCGTATTTAGTACGCGCAGCAATACTGATCATATTCACATTTAATGCTCACTTCATCTAAATTTACTGTAGCAGTTTGCAGCATATTCACATATAACACGCAATAGTCCCTAAATGCACATTTAGTATAGTAGTAATCACCATATTCATGTTTAATAAAGTAGTGTTCACAACATTCAAAAGAGTCTCACTGAAACACAAACCTGGTGTCAAAACCATGGCCTCAAGCTAAATGCCAAAAAGTGCATAGTCATCCCCTTTGGAAAAAACAAAGTACCTACAAACTACCACATAGGTGGTAGCCCCCTAAATACAGAAGATGTAATAAGGAATCTGGGGACCCAAGTAGATAGTAATCTCTCCTTTGATAATCACATTGCTAAAGTGGTTAGAAAATCCTTCTATGTGGCCCACCTAATCACAAAAAGGGTTGCATCCAGATCAAAAGAGGTCATTGTGCCCCTCTACGCATCACTCATCAGACCCATCATAGAATAAAATGCCTCATTTGGGATGTACCTTACAAGACACCTGCAACAGCTGGAAAGAGCGCAGAAGTACCTCATCAAGAGGATCACTGGCCTCAAACAGATGCCCTGTGCAGCTCGACTGAAGAAACTCCAGGTGTACTCGGTAGCATACCACCTACTCAGAGGTGATCTCTGCCTGACATACAAGGCCATGTCCAACCCAGAATTGATGGACATGCTCCATCTAAAGAAAACCATATCCACTCGAGCCACACCCTCTAGGAATCTAAACCTCACCACAACAATAAATAGGATGTGCTGGAGGGATAGATTCCTGTCCCACAGACTTCCCATGCTTTGGAACAAGATTCCAATCTACATTAGGCAGAGATCCTCATTAACACTCTTCAAGAGAAACCTTGATGAGTGGATGAGAAACAAAAAGTTTACCCTGGGGATCACTTCAATGGCTCTGCTGGACAGAGGCACAGAGAACTAATCTAAGGGGGAGGTGAAAGCCAACACATTTCAGCTAGGCTTATAAATGCCTTCGGGCAGATAGCCTAGTACCTACATATGAACCTATGAACTTATTCATATTTAGTACAGCAGTACTGACAACATTCACAATTAATACGGTGATACTCTTCATATTCACATTTAGTAAATCAGTACTCACCACACTCAAATTTAGTACAACAGTACTCCCTGTGTTCACATTTAGTCCACCAGTACTTATCATATTCAAATTTAATTCAGCAGTGCGCACAACATTCATGCTTAGTACAGCAGTTGTCACCATATTCACATTTAGTGCAGCTGTACTCCCCATTTTCACATTTGGAGCACCACACACACATATAGTACAGCAGTCCTAACTGTGCTCACATTTACTACAGCACTATTCACCACACTCACAATTTCTACAGCAGTTCTCTCCATATTTACATTTTAATACAGCAGTCCTCAGCCGACTTACATTAGTACAGCATTACTCTGTACATTCACAATTAGTAAAGTAGTACTCACCACACATGCATTAGTGCAGCATTACTCTGCACATTCACAATTAGTAAAGTAGTACTCACCACACATGCATTAGTGCAGCATTACTCTGCACATTCACAATTACTACAGTAGTACTCACCACACGTACTTTAGTACAGCATTACTCTGCACATTCACAATTAGTACAGTAGTACTCACCACACTTACATTTAGTACAGCATTACTCTGCACATTCACAATTAGTACAGTAGTACTCATCACATTTACATTAGTACAGCATTATTCGGCACATTCACAATTAGTACAGTAATACCCCCCACACTTACATTTAGTACAGCATTACTCTGCACATTCACAAGTAGTACTAACCACACTTAATTTAGTACAGCATTACTCTGCACATTCACAATTACTAAAGTAGTACTCAGCACACTTACATTAGTACAGCATTACTCTGCACATTCACAATTAGTACAGTAGTACACATCACACTTACATTACTACAGCATTACTCTGCACATTAACAATTAGCACAGTAGTACACAACACACTTACATTATACAGCATTACTCTGCACATTCACAATTAGCACAGTAGAATTCACCACACTTACATTTAATACAGCATTACTCTGCACATTCACAATTAGTACAGCAGTACTCACCACACTTACGTTAGTACAGCAATACTCTGCGCATTCACAATTAGTACAGTAGTACTCACCACACTTACATTTAGTACAGCATTACTCTGCACATTCACAATTAGTACAGTAGTACTCACCACACTTACGTTAGTACATTACTCTGCACATTCACAATTAGTACAGTAGTACTCACCACACTTATATTACTACAGCATTACTCTGCACATTCACAATTAGTACAGTAGTACTCACCACACTTACGTTAGTACAGCATTACTCTGCACATTCACAATTAGTATAGTAGTACTCACCACACTTACATTTAGTACAGCATTACTCTGCACATTCACAATTAATACAGTAGTACTCACCACACTTACGTTAGTACAACATTACTCTGCACATTCACAATTAGTACAGTAGTACTCACCACACTTACATTACTACAGCATTACTCTGCACATTCACAATTAGTACAGTAGTACTCACAACACTTACATTTAGTACAGCATTACTCTGCACATTCACAGTTATTACAGGAGTACTCACCACACTTACATTAGTACAGCATTACTCTGCACATTCACAATTAGTACAGTAGTTCTCACCACACTTACGTTAGTACAGAATTACTCTGCACATTCACAATTAGTACTCATCACACTTATAGTACAACATTACTCTGCACATTCACAATTAGCACAATACTACTCACAACACTTACATTTAGTATAGCATTACTCTGCACATTCACAGTTATTACAGTAGTACTCACCACACTTACATTAATACAGCATTACTCTGCACAATCACAATTAGTACAGTAGTACTCACCACACTTACATTACTGCAGCATTACTCTGCACATTCACAATTAGCACAGTACTACTCACCACACTTACATTAGTACAGCATTACTCTGCACATTCACAATTAGTACAGTACTACTCACCACACTTACATTTAGTACAGCATGACTCTGCACATTCACAATTAGTACAGTTGTACTCACCACACTTACATTACTCTGCGCATTCACAATTAGTACAGTACTACTCACCATATTAAAAGTTAGTAAAGGATTATTCACCAGATTCATATTTATTAGAGCAGTATTTATCATATTCACATGCTCACAACATTTACACCTCTTTTATTATGGGCCTTAATTTATTTACAAAGTCTGACCCAATTTCTTCGGCACATATGCTAAATCTAGTGACAAAGTCGCCTTTTTAAAACCAGAATAATTAATCTCTCCTTTGTCCGTTACCAATGTTTCTCTGCACTTGCTCTCCTTTTTCAGGTTTTGTTTTAACAATTTCTTTGAAAACCTTTTGAGAAACATGACAGTCTTAAATTCCAGAGCTGCTACCTCAAAGGCATCCTATCATATTTTATTTGCTTTCTTGTCTTTGTGAGGTAAGCACTGTTGGAAATAAATAATACCTTTCTTTTGAGACACTTAATACAGTAGGAAAGGTGAATGGATTTAAACACTTTACTGACCAATATACTCAGACTTTTTAATTAGAAAAGAGTCAGTTCTACAAATTGTAATTAAATGCTATTGTATGTATGTGGCAAAAGGAGCCATCAATCAAAGTTTGCAGATCCTTCTAAAGAATAACATAACACCTACAGAAATACATCACAAAAAACATCCCCTTTATCAAAGTATCAGTGATTGTGTATGCTGCAATTATTTACTTTTTTACATTTTCTTTTTAACGAGACTAGGGCACTGAGCTAGATGGACTATATTCAGGAGCTGCACAGTTTTAAAGGTTTTCCACTCAGATTCAAATAATGATGAACAGTGACATCAACACATTTTATTTAGCACAGCAAGGCTTTTGTACATGTGTGGGTTTGTCTGTGTGTGTGTGTGTGTGTGTGTGTGTGTGTGTGTGTGTGTGTGTGTGTGTGTGTGTGTGTGTGTGTGTGTGCGTGTATGTATGTGTGTTTGTGTCTGTGTGTGTGCACATGTGTGTGTGTGTGTGCGTGTTCATATGTAGGTGTGTATCTGAGTTTATGTAAATATTTACATAACTATACTAATCTTGGATCTAGATAAAAGGCATGGCAGAGCAAATATTTGTGTCTAAAATACAAGATGTTTTATCAAAACTTTATCAATGTCATCATTAGAAATTAATCTGCATTTTACCAGCATCATTTCATTCTTGGAACTCAGACAATTGTAGTTTATTTTATATCAAATATGATAACTGGGGTAGAAAACTGATCCCAGGAGACCTGTTTCAGTCTCAACTAGAAGAAAAGGAAACTACACAACATAATGTAAGCAAGCAATATATACACCACGTTATACACAGATTAAATGACAAAACACGAAATATACCTGCAGTATATACAGGCTAAGTAACAAATAAGATGTCACACTGAAAGTTTACAATGAGAGATGCTTAAAGAGCAACATATGCAAGGGAAATAGGGTAGGAGACATGTTGTTATATAATGAAAGAGACAGCAATTGCAGTTTGTTCATAGGTTCACAGGTTTATAGGTTCACACTATATTTACAGCCAAAAGGGACCATCAAGAAGCTCATTCAAATCACCCAGTACTGCTGGAACACTAGATGTACCCCCATCTGTACCCCTATATGTACCCCCATTAAGCAACCACCTAGTACTGCTGGGACACTAGATGTACCCCCATCTGTACCCCCATTAAGTAATCACCCAGTACTGCTGGGACACTAGCTGTACCCCCCACTCATTAAGCAGACTTTCTCTACATATTCATCAGGTAAATTTGTGATCACCGATCAAGTCATCCAGACTGGTTTTAATGGTTGCTAGGGCAGTACTCCATATGATAGGTAAGGGCAGCCTGTTCCAGGAACAGGGAATATGTTGGGTAAGGTATCTGTCATCCCATCCAGTCTTGATGTGACAGAGCAGATTCAGGTCTTGAGAACAAGTGTTTGCTTTATCACTGGTTCTAAACAGGTTAAGGAGTTCAGAGAGGTTGTTGTCATTCATTGCAGGCAAAGCTAAGCAAAGATCACCCCTCAGGAGTCTGAACAATAATAATAAGAAGGACAGTGCTCTAGCTAACAGCTAAGGGTATTGAGATCACACATCTTTTTGGTGAGGAAACACTGAGGTCTCTCAAGTTGGTTTAGGTACTTGGTGAGGTACATGCCAAAAGGTCCATTATAGTTAATGATGAGCCTAAGAATGGATAAATAAAGGGGGGTTAAAACTTCTTTGGACCTGGGGGAATGCCACAAAGGATAAGCTGTGCAGGGTATAAAGATATTCTAACTAGCAAAGAGACATGAAGACCAAAGGTGAATCTCTTATCAGCATATGTACTCCAGTGCTTGATGAATGGGTGAAATGTAAGTGGAATGTTATCTACATGGTATGTAATAGGATGACAGATTGACCTACGTAAACTCGGGTGCATTTCTTGGTGTTAATGGTAATTCTCATGATGAATACATCATGCATTTGAATTTGAATATCAGAATGGGATTTGATAACTGCTTTTAGTTTGCAATCATCAGCAGACCTGGTTAGCTGGAGTCCCCTGATATTAACTTTTATGTCACATATATATATATATATATATATATATATATATATATATATATATATATATGTATATATATCAAAATAAGGGGACCCAGGATAGAGCCCTGTGGGACACCAGTATTGACACATGTCTGTATAGAGCAAATACCCCTCCCATCTTAGCTGTATGGTGTTTGCCAGACAGCACATCACCAGTCCAGTGATGTAAGGGTCAATGCCAAGTTGTGAGAGTTTGTCAGTAACCTTAGCATGGGCATGGTGTGAAAGACCTTAGCAAGGTCTCGATAGGCAGTGCGAACTGTATGTCCCTTATCCATGAATTCACTTGTTTCAAAGAGCTCACCCTTGTTGAGCAAGCACGATCTGCCTTTTACTAAGCCAAATTGATGTGTATCCAGGGATAAAAGGCCACTTAGATTCATTATTTATTTATCCAGGTATAAGATGTTCTGAAGCCTTGCAAATAATACTAGTGAAACTAATAAGTTTGTAATCCCCAGGGTCACTAGAGGGACCATCTTTATGCAAGGGCATAACTGCCTTGTGCATCAAGGTGGACTTTTAGTTCTGAATGGAATCTGGACTAAAACACATGAGCTTTTAGATAACAGGAGGAGAGATTCACATAATTTAGTTCCAAGAATTTAGAAGGTATGATTTGTATACTGAAGTCTAGTTTGGGGGTTTGATAGGAACTGAGTGGTTAAAACTTCTAAGATTGCATGTTGGTGTTTGGAGGCTAGCAGAGGGAAGGACCCATTTTGATAATTTTAAACAGCTGTCCAGGGAGTAGGGTTGCCAATTAGTTTTTTTTAAGTTTTGCATCGGTGTATGTTAGTTAAGGAGATGTAAAGTTTTGCATTGGTGTATGTTAGTTAAGGAGATGTAAAGTTTTGCATTGGTGTATGTTAGTTAAGGAGATGTAAAGTTTTGCATTGGTGTATGTTAGTTAAGGAGATGTAAAGTTTTGCATTGGTGTATGTTAGTTAAGGAGATGTAAAGTTTTGCATTGGTGTATGTTAGTTAAGGAGATGTAAAGTTTTGCATTGGTGTATGTTAGTTAAGGAGATGTAAAGTTTTGCATTGGTGTATGTTAGTTAAGGAGATGTAAAGTTTTGCGTTGGTGTATGTTAGTTAAGGAGATGTAAAGTTTTGCATTGGTGTATGTTAGTTAAGGAGATGTAAAGTTTTGCATTGGTGTATGTTAGTTAAGGAGATGTAAAGTTTTGCATTGGTGTATGTTAGTTAAGGAGATGTAAAGTTTTGCGTTGGTGTAGGTTAGTTAAGGAGATGTAAAGTTTTGCGTTGGTGTAGGTTAGTTAAGGAGATGTAAAGTTTTGCGTTGGTGTAGGTTAGTTAAGGAGATGTAAAGTTTTGCGTTGGTGTATGTTAGTTAAGGAGAGAGGGATGAATCTGCAAATGGAGAGTAAGAAGGTTTGACTCGTTTGCATTTCAATATTTGAGGAGACCAGTGATGCTGCCTTTACCTACAGCGTTCATACGGAGCATCGAAACAAATAGTGAGATTCAATTATCCGAGTACAGGAAAGAGGTGAGTTTACAGTAATCACCATATTTACATTCAGTACAGCAATACTCACCATGCTCACATTTAATACAGCAGTATTTACCATAATCAGTGCAAAGATTCACATTTAGTACAGCAGCAGTAGTCACTATATTATCATTTAATAACACAGTGCTCGCAACACTCACACTTCACACAGCAGTACTTACCATAGTCACATTCAGTACAGCAATACTCACCATGCTCACATTTAATACAGCAGTATTTACCATAATCAGTGCAGACAACATTCACATTTAGTACAGCAGCAGCAGTCACCATATTATCATTTAATAACACAGTGTTCACAACATTCACACTTCATACAGCAGTACTTACCATAGTCACATTCAGTACAGCAATACTCACCATGCTCACATTTAATACAGCAGTATTTACCATAATCAGTGCAGACAACATTCACATTTAGTACAGCAGCAGTAGTCACCATATTATCATTTAATAACACAGTGTTCACAACATTCACACTTCATACAGCAGTTCTTACCATACTCACATTCAGTACAGCAATACTGACCATGCTCACATTTAATACAGCAGTATTTACCATAATCAGTGCAGACAACATTCACATTTAGTACAGCAGCAGTAGTCACCATATTATCATTTAATAACACAGTGCTCACAACATTCACACTTCATACAGCTGCACTCTCTGTATTCCCATTTAGCACAGCAGTATTCATCATACTCACATTTAATAAAACTGTGCTCATTGTAATCATGTTTAGTACATCAGTATTCATCATACTCACATTTAGTGCAGCAGTGTTCACAACATTCACATTTACTACTGCAGTGCTAAACATATTCAGATTTAATGCAGCAGTGCTCAACATATTTATATTTAGAACATCATTACTCACTACACTCACATTTACTACAGCAGTACTAATCACATTCACATTTAGTACAGCAGTATTGGCTACATTCACTTGTAGTGCAGTGGTACTCTCCGTATTCACATTTAATACAACAGTACTCACCATATTCACATTTTGTACAACCATATTTTTCATATTCATATTCAGCATATTCACATACTACAGCAGTACTAACCACCTTCATGCTTAGTACAGCAGTACTCTCCATATTCACATTTGATACAGCAGGGCTCACAGTATTCATATTTGGTACAACTGAACTAATCACATTTACAGGTAGTAAAGCAGTGTTTGCCATATTCATATGTCGTACACCAGTACCTTCCATATTCATATTCACCGTATTCACATTTAGTATGACAATATGCACCACACAGTTACTACAGCAGTACTAACCACCTTCATGTACAACAGTACTCTCCATATTCACGTTTAGTACAGCAGCACTAACTATATTTACATTTGGCAATGCAGTGCTCCCAACATTCACAGCTGGTACAGCAGTACTCTCCATATTCACATTTAGTACATCAGTACTCTCCATATTCACATTTAGTACAGCAACACTAACCACATTCACATTTGGTACAGCAGTGCTCCCAACATTCACAGTTACTATAGCTGAACTCATCAAATTCACATTTAATACACCAGTACTTACCATATTAATATTCACCATATTCACATTTAGTACAGCAATAAGCATCACACTCACATTTAGTGTAGTAGTACTCATCACACTCACAGTTACTATAGAAGTACACTCAATATCTACACTCGGTACAAACATAGTCACCAAATTCACATTTAGTACAGCAGCACTAACCATATTCACATTTGGTACAGCAGCACTAACCATATTCACATTTGGTACAGCAGTACTCTCCATATTCACATTTAGCACATCAGTGGTCTCCATATTCACATTTGGTACAGCAGCACTAACCATATTCACATTTGGTACAGTAGTGCTCCCAACATTCACAGTTAGTATAGCTGAACTCATCACATTCACATTTAATACACCAGTACTTACCATATTAATATTCACCATATTCACATTTAGTACAACAATAAGCATCACACTCACATTTAGTGTAGTAGTACTCATCACACTCACAGTTACTATAGTAGTACACTCAATATCTACACTCAGTACAAACATAGTCACCTAATTCACATTTATACAGCAGCACTAAATTCATTCAAGGCCATCATGACAAGTAAAGGCTTGCATGCTAGTGGTAACAGAGGATATAATCATTATTATATTTATTGCCCTACCATGGACCTAGGAGCATTGATCAGACCCAAACATTATATTTACTGTATTCAGTTGAGTCTGGGAACATAGACCAGAATCAGGCATTACATGAATTGTACAGTATTTGGTCTCTGATTAGAAGCCATAATCAGGCATTATAGTTATTGCACTGCTTTGGATCTGCAAACATAGACCAGAGCCTGTCATTATATTTACTAAACTGTACTGTCCTGGGTATCAGAGCATATACTACAGTCAGATGTAGTATTTATTTTACTACAGTGTACTGTCCTTAATCTGAAAACAGAATTTGCTGTACTATCCTGGATCTAGTAGGAGAGGCCAGGACTAGTCTTATATTTACTGTATTGAGCTACAGCTTGGAGTACAAACCAGAACCAGGCATTATATTCAGGGCAGGCCTTAAGTGTAATGGTGTACTACGCAAAGGGCTCCATGGCTCCCCTGTGACCTCCCGCTGTTTCCCTCCACACTCATGCAAATCTCCCATCACCTCCACATCATGGTTCCCTATCGTGGCCTCGCACTATTGCTCAGATTACTTTTAATTCCTTTTCTCATATTTTGTATTACCCTTCAGCATTTTCCTGCATCCTTTCAGCACACCCTAAATGGGATACACAGCACTACTGCAGCTTTGAAGGAAATAACTGAATTATACAAGAGATGTAGGGGCTGACAGACCCCCTAAAGGTCATGGAGTATCTAGATGCTCTGAGGTGCACTTTAGAGTATCTTTCTAACATTTTGATCCTGAGTTGGTCTGAACAAAAACATGACTAATGTATAAAATTCAGTCTTACACTTCAAGTTTGCTTTTTTCTGTATCCTTTTAATGCACTAACACTAACCAAGAGTGCACCGTAATATGTATGGAAGAAAAAGTCAGATTAAGCTGGGTGTCCATGTGCTGCCAATCCCCCAGAAGCCATGGAGTTACAGATGCTCTGTGGTGAATTTTAGCGCTGTGTTTAAACTTTACAATTCAGTATTATTTTGTTTCTTTCAATGAATAAATAACTATGTCTGATGAACTAATGTGGGGGATGGTAAAGTAGTTAAGGTGTTTATCTCATAGACATATGGTACAGGGCTCAATTTTCACTTTGTGAAGCATAGCTAGGCTTTACAAGGATCCCTGGGGTCATTAGCCTAATAATCATCTATGAACAAAATACCAGATCACAATAAACTGAGAAGTGGTAAAACTCTCATATCAGATGAGAACAAAACTGAAAATAAATAGAACACAGTAACATATCTCAAACTGGTGCTATCAAACATATGTAGTAGCATACCTCCTTACCCATCAACCAAAATAAACTGCATATGCATCTGATATTTGATTGAAAAAAGATGAAAAAATAACCGTCATTGGAACGTACCCCAACTTGCTCCTAAACAATACACTGTGCCTACAAACTATAGCAGTGTTTTTTTAGGAAACTTAAAGAAATAATGACCACACAGCTATAGTGACATTCTGCGCACACCTCAGAGGTTTGATGTGAGAAACATTATAGTAATAATGACCACACTGTACCTAGCCCCCTCATCACCTCACACAAACTACAGCATCCTTCTGTGTACACCTATGGTTAGGGATGTTTTAGACTAGATGAGATTCATGGCAGAGACCACTATAAATCATGTGTCAAAATCCACATATACAGCCTACGGTATGTGGGTTTCCAGAAAATTTGATGATCTAGATGTTTTGTGATATATATATATATATATATATATATATATATATATATATATATATATACATATATATATTATATATATATATATACATACATATATATATATATATATATATATATATATATATACATACATATACATATATATATATATATATATATATATATATATATATATATATATATACATACACACACACACACACACACACACACACACACACACACACACCGCTACTGAAAGTCAGGTCTATTACAAGCTATAGTGATTTTTCACCTTTTTGTGTAAACACAGACATACTGACACTTCCCATGATAAGCCAGGTCGGTCTCAAGATGCAGAAGCACAAACACACACATGCACGCATGCACACAAACACTGCTCTCTTACCTATAGGAATGCCAATTTACCTACATCACATGTTTTGAGTGTTAGAGGAAATAACAGCAGATAGGTAAATAAAGGAAAGCTATGCAGACTCAACGCTGGAGATGGCACAGCCAAGAACCCAACTAGAGCTGTAAGATGTGAAATGGCAGTGCTACTCACTGTACCAATGGTTAATTACTTGTAAACACATCCTGCCTCTGCTAGACCACCAAAGATAGCCACAAGTCATGCACAATGATTTTGTTTAGAATGGAAAATGGAAGAAATTATGGCCAACTTGTTACTCTTAAATCTACTGTAACCCCCTCCACACACACAAGCAAAGGTGTTAGTAATGATGGTTTATACTGATTGCAGTAACTATGCTGCTTGTCACTACTTTTACACCAGCGCAGTGATTACCATTTAAACATTAGTCACTTGTATCCATAGATGGCCTGTAGTACAATTGTACTACACTGTGTGCACCATATATGTCAGATAATCGTAATTAGGTGTTAGTAATGATGGTTTATACTGATTGTAGTAACTATGCTGCATGTCACTACTCTTACACCAGCGCAGTGATTACCATTTAAACATTAGTCACTTGTATCCATAGATGGCCTCTAGTACTATAGTACTACACTGTGTACACCATATATGTCAGATAATCGTAATTAGGTGTTAGTAATGATGTTTTATACTGATTGTAGTAACTATGCTGCATGTCACTACTCCTGTTACACCAGATCAGTGATTACCATTTAAACATTAGTCACTTATATCCATAGATGGCCTGTAGTACAATTGTACTACACTGTGTGCACCTCAGATGTCAGATAATTGTAATAAGCTGTTAGTAATTTATTTATTTATTTGCATTTGTTTACTGGGATGGTCCACTGGGCCAAAAAGTGGCCATTTTCGGTGGAGGCCCAGGGAGAAAAGCTCCATAGTGATTTATACAAACAACAAACAAATGTATCAAATACAAGAAATACAAGAACAAGAGCTGACAATGAAATAGATTTTTAACAAAAGTAAAATTGGGCAATGAGGCTAATGATAGTTTATACTGATTGTAGTAGCTATGCTGCGTGTCACTACTCCTGTTACACCAGACCAGTGAATACCATTTAAACAGTCACTTGTATCCATAGATGGCCTCTAGTACTATTGTACTATACTATGTACACCTCAGATGTCAGATAATCATAATTAGGTGTTAGTAATGATGTTTTATACTGATTGTAGTAACTATGCTGCTTGTCACTACTCTTACACCAGACCAGTGAATACCATTTAAACATTAGTCACTTGTATCCATAGATGGCCTCTAGTACTATTGTACTATACTATGTACACCTCAGATGTCAGATAATCATAATTAGGTGTTAGTAATGATGTTTTATACTGATTGTAGTAACTATGCTGCTTGCCACTACTCTTACACCAGTGCAGTGATTACCATTTAAACATTAGTCACTTGTATCCATAGATGGTCTCTAGTACTATTGTACTATACTATGTACACCTCAGATGTCAG
Organism: Protopterus annectens; assembly: GCF_019279795.1. Lineage (NCBI taxonomy): Eukaryota > Metazoa > Chordata > Ceratodontiformes > Protopteridae > Protopterus > Protopterus annectens. The sequence goes on from NC_056729.1 coordinate 1,836,826,397, forward strand.
ATAATCATAATTAGGTGTTAGTAATGATGTTTTACACTGATTGTAGTAACTATGCTGCTTGTCACTACTCTTACACCAGACCAGTGAATACCATTTAAACATTAGTCACTTGTATCCATAGATGGCCTCTAGTACTATTGTACTATACTATGTACACCTCAGATGTCAGATAATCATAATTAGGTGTTAGTAATGATGTTTTATACTGATTGTAGTAACTATGCTGCTTGTCACTACTCTTACACCAGCGCAGTGATTACCATTTAAACATTAGTCACTTGTATCCATAGATGGCCTGTAGTACAATTGTACTACACTGTGTGCACCTCAGATGTCAGATAATCATAAGTAGAAAATAAGTAAATAAACAAATAGTCATAATAAAATATTCCTCCTTGCTTCTCATAAATAAGCCTGGAACCATAAAGCAAACAGCTCCACAAACAACAAAAACAAAAACGCAACACCTGTTCTGAAAAAAACACAAATTATTTTAAAGGTAAGCACTTTCATCCTGTAAATAATTTGGACTTCTTCTGGGCTCACATATCAGTAATAAATGCCTAATATTTAAAATTCATATTTTGTGGTCATGTGACCAACTAGCACCAATGAAAATCCATCCAATATATTTCTATAACACTCTTAAAGTTGTACTAAATTCATGTATGGTTTAACTACCACTAAACCATGAGATATATATAATAAAAAATTACAGATATAAATAAGTAAAACTATAAATACAGATAGCCCCTTACTTATGGGTATACATTAGAAAATTCCTATAAATCACAATATTTTAACTTTAAAATACACAAAATTGAGAGGTTATCATTTAAACCAGGGTTATTACCTGCACTAAAATCAGGTACAAAGCCAAACATTTTCAGGGAATGAAGGGATAAATCAGGAGCAGATTTTAAATACTGCTTTTATGTATTTGAAGCATTGATAGAATGCCTTGTCTGAAGGATAAGAAGACAGAAACTCAAATATCTGTCATAAATGAGTGCAACCCTCTAGGACTGACCAGAAATCTAAAAACTTTACTATGAACAAACCAAAAATAAGAGACAAACTGAGGAGCACTCATACTTCTCAACTTGTTTTAAGAATAAGAAACATAGGGCCTGATTCCAAAAGACTTGTTCTCAGTGTACAGGCCCACTTACACTGAGAGGTCTTTTGGAATCTGGACCCCAGTCTACACCTGTATTTAAATAGGTCTTACACTGAAGTAGGTCACTTACACTAACAGCAAGTCTTTAAGAATCAGGACAGACTTACACTGATAGCAACTCTTTTGGAATCTGGCCCAATGACTATAAGGTTCAAAATCAGGGACACATTTTAAATATGACTCTAATTCACTTGTAAAAGTTAATAGAACTGTCTTATCATTAATATACACTTTATGAACTATAAGTGGCATGAAACTCAGGTTTTCCATCAACATTGAATGTGTGAACAATAAGCAGTAGAAACACTAATGTCTGGCATTACTGACGGACTGTTTTCTCCAGTCATTTACCAGAAAAATATCCATAGTTTTACAAGACTAATGTCTGGCATTACTGACGGACTGTAATCTCCAGTCATTTACCAGAAAAAATATCCATAGTTTTACAAGACTAATGTCCGGCATTACTGATGGACTGTAATCTCCAGTCATTTACCAGAATAATATCCATAGTTTTACAAGACTAATGTCTGGCATTACTGACGAACTGTAATCTCCAGTCATTTACCAGAAAAAATATCCATAGTTTTACAAGACTAATGTCTGACATTACTGACAGACTGTAATCTCCAGTCATTTACCAAAAAAAAATATCCATAGTTTTACAAGGGAAAGCCATTAGGACAAAAACATGAAGCAATATTAGGGATGTCCTGCAAAATCTCATAATTCAAAGGAATGGGGAAGTTCTGCAAAATAGAGTCTGGGGACTGTTGGCAGGTACTGTACTCCATTTATCCTATGAATGTGTCAACTGGCCATGTACCTGGTTGCCTGCCAGGGTGGAGAAGAAAAGATACCTCATTATTTATTTATTTATTTGACATTTGTTGACCGGGGAAAGTCCACTGGGTTAAAAACCCATTTTCAGTGGAGGCCCAGGGAGAAAAGCTCCACAAATATTACAAATAAATGAGCATGACATGAGAAATTAGGTATTACATGGAGACAGCAAAGACATATACAAATATTACATGGATACAAGCAAAGACATATACAAATATTACATGGAGACAGCAAAGACATATACAAATACTACATGGATACAAGCAAAGACATATACAAATATTACATGGATACAAGCAAAGACACATACAAATATTACATGGAGACAGCAAAGACATATACAAATACTACATGGATACAAGCAAAGACATATACAAATATTACATGGAGGCAGCAAAGACATATACAAATATTACATGGATACAAGCAAAGACACATACAAATATTACATGGAGACAGCAAAGACATATACAAATATTACATGGATACAAGCAAAGACATATACAAATATTACATGGAGACAGCAAAGAAATATACAAATACTACATGGATACAAGCAAAGACATATACAAATATTACATGGAGACAGCAAAGAAATATACAAATATTACATGGATACAGCAAAGACATATACAAATATTACATGGATACAAGCAAAGACACATACAAATATTACATGGAGACAGCAAAGACATATACAAATATTACATGGAGACAGCAAAGACATATACAAATATTACATGGCGACAGCAAAGACATATACAAATATTACATGGAGACAGCAAAGACATATACACATTTTATATGGATACAAGCAAAGATACATACAAATATTACATGGAGACAGCAAAGACATATACAAATACTACATGGATACAAGCAAAGACATATACAAATATTACATGGATACAAGCAAAGACATATACAAATATTGCATGGATACAAGCAAAGACATATACAAATATTACATGGATACAAGCAAAGACATATACAAATATTACATGGATACAAGCAAAGACATATACAAATATTACATGGATACAAGCAAAGACATATACAAATATTACATGGAGACAGCAAAGACATATACAAATACTACATGGATACAAGCAAAGACATATACAAATATTACATGGATACAAGCAAAGACATATACAAATATTGCATGGATACAAGCAAAGACATATACAAATATTACATGGATACAAGCAAAGACATATACAAATATTACATGGATACAAGCAAAGACATATACAGATATTACATGGATACAAGCAAAGACATATACAAATATTACATGGATACAAGCAAAGACATATACAAATATTACATGGAGACAGCAAAGACATATACAAATATTACATGGATACAAGCAAAGACACATACAAATATTACATGGAGACAGCAAAGACATATACAAATATTACATGGATACAAGCAAAGACACATACAAATATTACATGGATACAAGCAAAGACACATACAAATATTACATGGAGACAGCAAAGACATATACAAATATTACATGGAGACAGCAAAGAAATATACAAATATTACATGGAGACAGCAAAGACATATACAAATATTACATGGATACAAGCAAAGACATATACAAATATTACATGGATACAAGCAAAGGCATATACAAATATTACATGGAGACAGCAAAGACATATACAAATACTACATGGATACAAGCAAAGACATATACAAATATTACATGGAGACAGCAAAGACACATACAAATATTACATGGAGACAGCAAAGACATATACAAATATTACATGGAGACAGCAAAGACATATACAAATATTACATGGAGACAGCAAAGACATATACAAATTTTATATGGATACAAGCAAAGACATATACAAATATTACATGGATACAAGCAAAGACATATACAAATAGGTTCATAGGTTCATAGGTTCATAGGTTCATACTAGGCTATCTGCCCAAGGGCATTTATAAGCCTAGCCCATAGTTATGTGGCTTTCGCCACCCCTTTAGTTTGAATAAAAACTATGCCTATCATTTTTCTGTGCCTCTGTCAAGCAGTGACACTGAAGTAATCCCTGGGGTATATCTGCGATCTCCCATCCATTGGTCAAGATTCCTCTTGAACAAGGCCAGCGAGGTGCTCTGCCTCACATGTACCGGGATTTTGTTCCACAGCATAGGGAGTCTCTGGGTGATGAATCTGTCCCTCCAGCACGTTCTATTTATAACCGTGTCAAGGTTTAAGTCTCCCGCCCTTGTGGTTCTGAGGGATCTAGAGTTTTTGAGGTGAAGCATATTCATCAAATCTGGGTTTGACATGGCCTTATATGTCAGGCACAGGTCACCTCTGAGCAAGCGGTATGAGACTGAATAAAGCTGGAGTTCTTTCAGTCGGGCAGCATAAGACATATTTTTGAGACCCTTTATCCTTTTGGTGAGGAACTTTTGGGGCCTTTCAAGCTGCATCAGGTGTCTGGTCAGATACATTCGAACGGGCATTGTACTCAATCATAGGTCTAATGAGTGATGAGTACAGGGGACGATGACCTCCCTTGATCTAGATGTGAATCCCTTCATGATCAGGTGGGCGATATAGAAGGTTTTCCTAACTACTTTAGCAACATGAGTGTCAAACGAAGACTACTGTCAACTTGGGTCCCCAGATCCCTGATGACTTTTTCTGTGCTCAGTGGATTGTCACCTATATGGTAGCTAGGGGTAACCTTGTTTTTCCCGAAGGGTATGACTATGCATTTTTGGCGCTTAACTTCAGGCCATGGCTCTGGCACCAGTTATCCGCTTCTGTGAGGCCCTTCTGGAGGATATCTGTGTCAGATGTGTTTTCGACTATGGCGCCCAGTTTGCAGTCATCTGCAAACTTTGTCAGCCATAACCCTCCTGTGTTTGCTTGTACTTCAGGAAAGGAGATGCCGAACAAGAGTGGACCCAGGACTGAGCCCTGTGGGACACCACTTGTGACAGGCTTTGAGTCTGACATGGCTCCAGCAACTCTGACCCTGTGGGTTCTGTCGCTTAGCCAGTTTGCAACCCATCTTGTGATGTATGGGTTTACATTCAAGCTGATGAGTTTTTCGATGATACCTGAGTGGGGTATTGTGTCAAGGCCTTTGCCAGGTCGAGGTAGGCTGTATGGACTGCCTTTCCTCATCAATGGCCTTGGTGACTGTCTCAAAAAGTCAACCAAGTTTAAGAGGCAGGATCTGCCTTTGACAAAGCCAAACTGGGTTGGATCCAAAGTCTGCAAGTTCCCTATGTCTTTATTTATGAGTTCCATTATGATCCTCTCCATGGCTTTGCAGATAAGGCTTGTCAAGCTAATGGGGCGGTAATTTCCAGGGTCTGTGGAGGCACCGCCTTATGAAGTGGGACCACAGTCGCCGGCGCCACTCCTTGGGTACGTATCCTGAGGTGAGGCTAAGATTAAACAGCTGTCCTAACTGTGGGTTTAATTCCTCGTTGAGTTCATGAAGCACACAGTCGGGGACACCATCCAGTCCCATGGATGCTGTGTTTTTGCCTTAGTGAGGGCAGTTCTCACCTGGGCGTTGGAGATGTTTGGGGGCTACAATCCTCTGGAATAGATATCTCTCCTTTGGGGAGGGGGAAAAGTTTGCACTGAACCTGTCAGCCAGTATGTTAGCAATGTGTGTAGGTTCAGTAATTTTCACATCATTTTGAACTAATTCTGAGCATATCTGGGAGTTTCCTCCTAGGTTTCTAACATAGCTAAAGAAGGCCTTATGATTGTCTTTAGAGTCCTTGGCGATTTTTCTCTCAAAATTTGCCTTGGATGATTTTATGAGAGCTCTTAGTTTTTACTTATAATGATCAAAGGTGTCTTACCTTTCAAGGATTTTGCTCTATCTTGTAGTAGCTTCCTCCTTTGTTGTAGAGCTTGTTTATGGCTGGGGTCCACCAGACTGGACGCTTGCCTTTGGTACAGAGAGTCTTAGTTTTGTTTGGGATTGCCTGATCCATGCAGTCCTGTAGGTGCTGGTAGAAGGCATTTGTAAGTGATTCAGCGGTTTGAGTAATGTTTACCACTGGCTCAGGGGCCTTAAAGGAGACCACACTAGTTTTTAGAAGTGTGAAATCGGCTTTTGAGAAGTTTTTCACTGAGGTCTTTTTTGTTTCAGGTGGGGGCGGGATGAGGACCTCCAGCGAGATTAGTTTATGATCTGATCTCACCAGTGAGGGATATACTTCCGGTGTTGAACATTTTAATCCCATGTTCGTGATGATGAGATCAAGTATGTTTTCACCTCTTGTGGGGATGGTGACTAGTTGTTCCATGGCATTTGAGTTTATGAACTCCAGGAATCTTTGGGTTAGAGTGTTCGGGCTTGAGTAGTGTTCCCAGTCTATATTAGGGTAGTTGAAGTCACCTAGTATGATGGTGTTTGGAGATACATTTATCCCCTCCAATGTTTTCAGGAAGGCCATGTGAGGTTCCTGAGTTTGAGAGGGTGGCCTGTAACATGCTACAAATTGCAGAGCAGTCTTGCCTATGGTTAATTGCACCTGGATGGTCTCAGATGCATCGTGCGTTGCCACCAACCTTGAGGTGTGGGTGTCCTTTATGAATATGGACACCCCCCCTCCTTTCTTGGTGTTGTCCGGATTTTGGGGCCGGAACGTATGATATAAGGTGAAACCTGTTAGTGCTGGGGTGCTCTCAGGAGCCTTGAACCAGGTTTCTGTCACAGCACAGACATCGATGTTCTCCATATTGAGAAGGGCCTCGAGTGCGTGCATCTTGAGATTGAGACTTCTGGCATTGAGCAGCATTACTCTTAGTTTTTTCCTTTTGGTGTTCTAGGGTGGTAGGTTTAGAATTTGAGCCTTGCCTAAAAAGGCACTATGGGGTGGCAAGAGCCTTTGCCAATATCCGGAAGCCCAGGGTGACAGGTGCAAGCCGCCCTTGGCAGCGTGGCTTGTCCAGCATGTCATCCCAGGCAGACAGACATTGGATCCCCTTTGAATGACACCAGAATTTAAGCCAATTATTAAAGCTGATCATCTTATCACTGTATTGTGGCATCATTCTAGGTGAAGGTAGGATACTGCTCAAGGTCAGGGTCATACCTGCCTGGGCTACATAATCAGAGAGCTCCTCGACGTCCTTTTCATGTAGTCCAAGGAGGTACGTCTCAGGTCGTTGACACCAGCGTGGACAATGACTGAGTCGTACTTGTACCTGCTGTTGAGATACCTGAGTGCTTGCGTTATGTGGCGGATTCTAGCGCCCGACAGGCAGCTTACTGTGACCTTCTCCTTACTCAGTCTGGTGAGCGGACGCCAGTGTGTCTGACTATGGAATCACCAATGACAAGTGTGTCTGGCATTTTGTTTGGCCTTAAGGGCTGTGACTGTTTGACACTCTGACTGTGTGGTCTATGTGTTGCATGTGTTGGGTCGTGAGGTGGTATTTGTTTGGGTGTCTGCTTTGGTGGCCTCTGCTGTTTTGGTAAATTTTTGACCAGAGCCTCCGAGTATGTCTTTGTGTGAGTATGTGTATGATTTGAAGTTGTGATGGTACCATGTGTGACTGGGTATGTATTGTGTGTGGTTGCCTTCTCCTCCTGTCTGGTCTTGCCAGTCCTATGTTGAGAGAGCTCAGCCTCCAGTTTGGCCGTATAGTTGCATCTCTCGCATGTATTTGTGTTTTGTGGGAGAAGGAGAGGATTGTGGCGGTAGATGAGGCAATTGTAACATTGCGTCAATGTTCCGAGGTTCACCAGTTGAGCTGGAGAGGACACTAGCAACTGATCCTCGACATACTAGAAGTAGTAGATAAAGAACTTTCAAAGGACTCCGGGGAAGTGGGTTTTGGGCTGGTGGGGTACTATCTATAATAAGAGTGCTTTATCAAGGTGCAAGTACTGTAGGAGTAAGTGCTAGGCTTTACAGATAGAGAATAGTCTACTTGGGAATCAAGTAGAGATGAACTTTTCAGTTATAGGATATGCTGGTTAGATCAGCAGTACAGTTTAGCGTGTTTTATAGCAGGGGCTGAAGGGAGCTAGGAATTGGCCCAAAACGACCAATGGACTACTAGTTTCTGGCTGAAACTTCACCAAATCGACAAAAGGCCGCTCAGTGCTTCCCACTCCCACTGGTAAGCAAAGAAACTTCCCTCCTTCCTAATAAGGCAATGGATCAGTAACAGGAACTAAAAACAAAGCCCAGGGATCAGCAACTCTGAAACTGGACTACTCTAGTTCAGTAAAGTGGGAAAACAAGAGATTTTTTTGTTTTATTACAGAGATAAGGAAAAAAACAGACAGTAAATGCTATAAATGCTGTAAATCGGCTAGCGCACTTTAGTGTGTAGCCTACAGAAACAATTTGCAACAATTAGTAACTTAAAGTGCAATAAACAGTGTAAAATGCAGAAATCACTTAAAGTAGCAGTAAAACAGGCTAAATGCAGTCGCTAGCTTAATAACAGTGGGAAAGCCACAAAAAATACTTATATCTGGTAGAAAGTCACTCTTTTAGCTCTCTGTTGCTTGGATCACTCTGCAGGCCACCACGAGGATCTGTGCAGAGTTGGTACAAGCTGGAAAACACGTGTTTAGCGTGTTTTATAGCAGGGGGCTGAAAGGAGCTAGGAATTGGCCCAAAACGACCAATAGACTACTAGTTTCTGGCTGAAACTTCACCAATTCGGACAAAAAGGCTGCTCAGTGCTTCCCACTCCCACTGGTAAGCAAAGAAACTTCCCTCCTTCCTAATAAGGCAATGGATCAGTAACAGGAACTAAAAACAAAGCCCAGGGATCAGCAACTCTGAAACTGGACTACTCTAGTTCAGTAAGGTGGGAAAACAAGAGATTTTTTTTTTTTTTTTTTACAGAGACAAGGAAAAAAAACAGACAGTAAATGCTATAAATGCTTTTAAGTGGCTAGCACACTTGAGTGTGTTAGCCTACAGGTAAAATTAAGCAACAAATAACTTTTAAGAGTGCAAAACAGTTAATCAACACAAGAACAGTTTAAATAGAATGCAGAGCTGTATAAACAGGCTAAGATGCAGTCGCTAAGCAGTAAATATTCAAAAAGCCAGAAAAAAATACTTAAATCGGTTATAGCAAATACAGTTATAACAAATGCTCTGAAATATACTGTATATTTCCAATATGTTTGAGAAGGACAGTCAGAACACAAGAAGGTTCAGGCGAAGAAGAAAAAAAAGTTTTGTTTTACTTTTTGAAAAGGTAAAAAGGAGGAACAGAAGGCCTTATCAAATGTTCTCTCTGTATTAAGAAGAATGAGCTAATGACACTAGACTGGGAGGTGTGTCACAGTAGGGGCGGGCAACTGCAAGGCCACCAAGTATAAGAGCAAGACACCAACAGGGAGGGAGACAACAAGCTATGACAGTTTTTAAACAGAAAAAGATTTCTGAAGATTCTGAATAGACAAAGTGCTTTATATATATTAAATTATAAAAACAGTAATCTGTTAAAATAATCAAAAAATACTTATATTTTGTAGCTCAGTTATGTCAAACAACTTCTCCAGCCTGCACCAAAGACCAGAACAACAACTTTTTTTTACAAGAACACAAAAGAACCAGCCCCCACTAGCCAAGAGATAATTACACAGAGTAAATGTTTCAGTTTATACAATAGCCTAAGACAACAAGCTATGACAGTTTTTAAACAGAAAAAGATTTCTGAAGATTCTGAATAGACAAAGTGCTTTATATATATTAAATTATAAAAACAGTAATCTGTTAAAATAATCAAAAAATACTTATATTTTGTAGCTCAGTTACATGGATACAAGCAAAGACATATACAATATAATACAATACAGTATGAGCAGAAATAACACAAATCTAGATGAGAGTTGATTTAATAGGCCACGGAAAGATGGGGTCCATATCATTTTTGTTTTGTCTTAGCATAAAGTTGAAAGGCTAGGTATCAAAAATAATAGAGGTTATAGAACTAGTTTTAGTGCAACAGAGGGTAATGTTTTAGGATTGTTTCATGGTGGCCTGTTTGTTAGGAAAGATAGATTGTTTAGGTAGTATGATTTTAGTGCTGACATAAAGGTTTTTATGCAGTCCCTTTGAGTTATATGTGGGGGTACGGCATTCCATAAGCTTGGCAATGCTGTGGGGGTGCAGACATTGTCCAGCTCTTTTGTGGGTTTTGTTATAATGAGAAGCTGTTTGTTTGAGGATCTTAGTGTTCATGTGGGATTACATGTTTGTAGGATGGAGATGAGTGCTGGGCAATCACTAGGTCTGAAGATTAATTTGTTGGCTAAGGTTAGCTGGGTACAGTGGAGGAGGAGCCAATTTAACTCCGCGGTAGCCTGGCAATGATGTGAGTAGTGACGTTTCCTGGTGCCAAATTTGGCTATTTTATAATAGCAGGATTGTAGTTTGTTACTAATGGCCGAGTTAAGGTTAGTGAAGATAGCACTACCATATAGAAGGGAGGGGATGAGTAAGGTGTTGGCAAGTTTAGTTCTGGTATGGTTGTTCAGATAAAGGTTTTGGCAATAGAGTTTACCTAGTTTAAAGTGTGTTTTCTTTATTGTGCTGAGAATATGTGGCTCAAAAGTTAGTCTATCATCTTTAGTCTATCATGTCTTGTTACGCCTAGCAATTTAGCAGTTTTCACTATTTCAATTTCGGTTCCATCTTTAGAGAGAATTTTGAAGTCTGTATCTGCTGATTTTATAGAGAAGAGTAAAAGTTTTGTTTTTTTGGCATTCAACAGGAATTGTGCATCATTTAGCCAAGATTTGATTGATGTAAAAGCCTTTTGAGTAACTGTGAGGAGGTTTGAGAAATTGCTGGAGGTAGATATTAGTGTGAATTCATCGGTGTATTGGATGAGACTTTGTATGTGGGGGGCTTTATGGAGGTCACTGATGAAGATATTAAAGAGCAGTGGCCCTAAGATGGCTCCTTGTGGGACTCCTATGTTGTTAGCTTATAATCGGATAGGGCAAAATTCCATCTTACTGCTTGTTCCCTATTTTTTAGGTAGGAGGTGCACCACTTAAGAGATTGAGGGGAGCATCCTAATTTTGATAGCTGGAGTAATAGCCTAGTGTGTGATACTGTATCGAAACCCTTAGATAAATCCTGTAGACTTACTGCGGTAGGCTGAGAAGTATCTATGGCCTTGTTAACAGTATCAGTAAATGAGAGTAGGGCTGTGATGGTACTATGTGTTGGGCAGAACCCATGTTGAGTGGGGGCCAGAAGAGTATTATCAGAGAGGTATTTGAGTAGCTGAGTTTGAACACATTTTTCTAAGATCTTTGATAGTGGAGACAGAAGGGAGATGGGGCGATAGTTAGACAGATCTTGAGAGTTTCCACCTTTGTGCAAAGGTGTGATAATGGATTTTTTCCACAACTGGGGAACATAGGATTTAGAGAGAGAGAGTGATTTATAAGAATGCTAATAGGATATGTGATTGCGCTTGCTGCTAGTTGTAGAAATTCTGGTGGAAGATTATCTGCTGAAACTGAGCAAGGTTTGAGTTTACGTGTTTGAAAATTAGAGAGGTGGGTATAGGCTGAATTGTAAATGAATAGGCTGAGAGTCTACCATTGACTTTGTCTGCTAAGTGGGGCTGGTTGGTATCAAGTAAAGAATTAGTGGTATATAGAGAGTTTGGGTCTGGAGACGGGTCCCTGAGTAGCTTGTGAATGGTGGTAATAAAATGGGTATTAAAGTCAATGGATATTTGTTCTGGAGTGTTGTCAAGTGCTGGAGAGGGATTTGTGTGGTGCCAGGGTTTTGTAGGGTAGAGATAGATCTTCACAACTTTTTGGGATTGTTATATGAGGTGGATAGCTTAGTAGAAAAGGAGTTCTTTTTATCTTGTATCACTAACTTTTTTGTTGTATTATGGAGTTGCTTGAAATTGAGTTCATTTTGTTTAGTTCTATTTTGTATCCTAAGTTTACATGCTTTGTCTCTAAGAAGGAGACTTTGCTTGGTCTGTTTTGTTAACCAAGGGACGTGATTAATTCTAGTTCAGTTGGAACGTACTGGAACTAGGTTATTGAGAGTATCTAGAAAGAGTTTATTAAAGTAGTCGACAGCTTGATCTAGGGGAAGTGTTTGTAGTGGACCCCAATTTTGAGCTTTTAGAATACTTGTGAATTTATGTGGGTTGAAATGGGTAAGATTTCTGGATATTCTGTAGGAGTGCTCTTTAATTGTATGGGGGTGAGTCCTACATGCATATGCTGGTAGGCGATCACTTAGAGTGTTGGATGGGGTGCCTGATTTGGGGTAATTCTGAGGGTGGGATCCTAGTATCCAATCTAAGGTTGACTTGGATTCAGTGGATAGGCCATGTGTTGGGGTAGTAATAAGCTGTGTGAAGCTGTGTAGGTTTATACTATTGGCTGGGGTGGGGGAGATTAGGTTTAGCGAATTGATATTAGTGCCTCCTAAGATTATGGTTTCATATGAGATATTCTGATGAATCCATGACAGAAACTTTTCTAATGTGGGGATACTGTGACCTGGGGGTAAGTAAACTACTGCAATACATACATTTTTGTTACTATTAATATGAAGGGTTGCCATTAGAAGTTCTAGCTTTCCAAATGTGGGGACTGGATATTTTCAATGGCTGGTCCTGTTCTTGTCCACAGTAGCAGTCCACTTTTTTTCACTGTTTGCATGACCTTTGAAGTCCTTGTTATGTAACAGGGGTTGCAGTACTGTTCTTATAGAAAGCTCTATGAATCAACTGACCAGCTGTACAAGTCAGGACTTCCTCCTCAGGGCACCATTCAACTGCTGGTATGTTTCTGCCCTTTACTTTTAAGTAATGAAACTGGCACATTTCTTTATTTGGAATGACTGAATGAAGGAATAAATGCAGCAAGGTACCCTAGATGAATAGCACCCTAAACGGTCATCTAGTTCGCCTATATGTAAGGCCTGCCATGATTAAGCTTTCTATATAATGCACTGAACATTGACTAACGATCGTAGATTATGACCAAACCTATGTGTATAGAGCTTGGGAACACAGCTCAAAGTCAATCTTTGTTACTTGAACATACAGATGATGGCTCTCAAACAGTGTGTCTACAGTAACCACTTATTTTTGGACTATTCTCAGATGGAAATGCTGGAAATGGGCTGTGGATAACTAAATATGCTGATGATTGCAATCTGAATAACACCATCAATTAATTAAAAGGTCAAAGATGTTTAAGAAAAGAACACAGTTAATAATCTTGGTACAGTGGTAATTCATAGAAGAAGAAAATTAACAACTTACTATATACACTGTCATACTATACTGTTTCTGGAGAAGAAAGAGGATGCCTTTGTGTTTTATTTTGTTGTTAGGGATGGCCCTTCCAGCATTCCTAAATGCAACTGACCATAAATGCTACCATGGGAGGAGAAGCTGTAATGTATTGTGTATAGCGGTACACCATATAAATGTCTTTGTAACACGTAGAGCGGTAGACTGTATAAATCTCTTTGTAACACATACAGCAGTACACCGTATAAATCTCTTTGTAACACATAGAGTGGTACATGGTATAAATGTCTTTGTAACACGTAGAGCGGTACACCATATAAATGTATTTGTGGCACTTCCAGCGGTACACCATGTAAATGTCTTTGTAACACATAGAGTGGTACACTGCATAAATGTGTTTCTAACACGTATAGCGGGATACCGTATAAATGTCTTTGTAACACGTAGAGTGGTATGCTGTATAAATGTCTTTGTAACATATAGAGCAGTACATGGTATAAATGTCCGGAGAACTAACCAATTACTGCCCCATAGCTATTCTCTCTCCACTCTAAAAAATACTAGAGAGATGCATACACTCTCAGGTCTCAGACTACCTCCTTACTAACAACCTCCTTTCCAGTAATCAGCATGGTTTCCGACCAAACCATAGCACCACCACTGCCTTACTCTCCTTTACTAACACTATCCTTCAGCATAAAAACAATGGCTATCTCTCCTCTGCTACTTTCCTAGACCTATCTAAAGCATTTGACATGGTCCCACACAAACAACTTATCTCTGTCCTCAATAACCTATCCTTCTCACAATTAGTCACCAACTGGTTTCAGAGTTACCTGTCTGACCGCCAACAATCCATTGTATGGCAGAATGACATATCTCCCCAACTACCTGTCTCCATAGGGGTTCCCCAAGGATCCATCCTTGGACCCCTACTCTTCTGTGTTTACACCAATAATCTAGCCTCTGCCACCAAACATGGCACACTCATACAATAAGCAGATGACTCGACCATCATCTGCTCAGCCCAGTCCCTACCTGAACTGCAAAATGTCACACAGGATGCCTTTTCCTCTGTTGAAACATGGTTATCTGATGCCCAATTAATACTCAACCCAAACAAAACTAAACTACTCATCTTCCAACCCACCAAACATACTCAAAACAACTCTCACTTTAACATCACAGCAAAAGACAACACCACTATATACCCAACTGAACACACCAAATTGCTAGGAGTGGAAATAGACAATAAACTAAAATTTGACATTCACATATCCATGACCCCACAAAAAACTAGGAGCGTTATACAGAAATAAGCAATTTCTCACCAAAGCAGCAAAGATTTCAATAGCAAATTCCCACCTTATCTCCACCCTACTTTATGCCTCTCCAATATATACCAACCTAAGGCAATGTGAGCTAAACAAGCTAGAGAACTGCTACAACAAAATTGCCAAGTTTGCCACAGGGGCATCCTACCGTAGTCACCACTGTCTCTCACTTGCTGAACTGGGCTGGCTTGAACTCCCTCACCTCCTTCAGTGGTATCAACTCTCACTCACCCACAAACTAGTAAACCATCCACTAAATGTCCCATCCTTCCAGAATCTACTCCAACCCTATCGCACCACCAGACCACTAAGATCCAGCAACAAAAATCACTTGCAGATCACTAAAGCCAATAACTCTGCTGGTGAAGCATTATTCTCTTGCACCATAGCCAAATTATGGAACTCACTCCCACTCACAATTACCTCCGTACCATCATGCACCCACTTCAAAACTTTACTAAAAGCGCACCTAAAAACATGCTGGCTATGCCCTTGCAACTTCCACTTTAATATCATCCACCCCATCCAACCACTACCTTTCTTTCCACCCCACTAACTACCTTGATTATAGCAAGCTCAGATGCTCATAAGCCTAGTACTTATTATACAGCAGGAACTTCTCATTGTAACATTTGTTAATGTCTGTTATGTACTTCACAGATAAAGATTATAGTTGTCTACTGATGTACTATGTTCTTCATCTGTAAATATGTTGTAAGTAATTGCTATGTTAAATTGTTAATCGCTATGTAATCCAATGTAACTACTGTCTGTTTATTTTACTGTGGAGCTTTTCTCCCCGGGCCTCCGCTGAAAATGGACCTACATCCAGTCGGACACTCCCGGTCAACAAATTTAAATAAATTAATAAATAAATGTCTACGTTACACGTAGAGTGGTACACCATATAAATGTCTTTGTAACGCGTAGAGCGGTACGCTGTATAAATGTCTTTGTTACATGTAGAGCAGTACACCATATAAATGTCTTTGTGACACTTCCAGTGGTACACCATGTAAATGTCTTTGTAAGACATAGAGCGGTACACTGAATAAATGTGTTTCTAACACGTATAGCGGGATACCGTATAAATGTCTTTGTAACGCGTAGAGTGGTACGCTGTATAAATGTCTTTGTAACACAGAGCAGTACACCATATAAATGTCTTTGTTACTTGTAGAGCAGTACACCATATAAATGTCTTTGTTACATGTAGAGCAGTACACCGTATAAATGTCTTTGCTAAGTGCAGCCGCAGGAAATGCGTTTTCTCGTAATGTTATACTGCTGATTACACATCGTATGTAAACTCCATTAATATGATACTGACTGCAAGAAATGCAGTACTGCAACCCCAGCATAAATAAAGTAACCCCAGCATAAATAAAGTAACCCCAGCATAAATAAAGTAACCCCAGTATAAATAAAGTAACCCCAGCATGAATAAAGTAACCCCAACATAAATAAAGTTATCTCATCTGGAAAAATGATTTGATTTTTTGTTTACTCATAATGTTGTACAACTATAAGCAAATCTTGGATGCTTACAGTACATCACTCTGAGCACATGTGCAGAATGAGAACATGAACGAATGTCAAAAAAGGAAACAACAGAAAACACAATGTGCTTGTTTTTATTGTCATTATTTTCTGTCCCTGCTAGTACACTTACAGGTAGCTTCTGCCTGCTCCTGTACGCAATATCTGATCCAGTTCTATTTGAAAGTCTATATCTGCAATGCACTTGAGGGAGCTAACACTAGATGAGGGAAACCTAATACAAAAAACAAAAACACATCAGTAGCAGGAAAAAAAACATGATAAATACATTATGAAATACCTTCCTAAATTCTAATACAGGCTTCCTTGTCAGACGTTAACGCCCTTTAAAAATAATTTCGATATCCATCATAGTCAGTTTGACTATCACCTGGGGTCTCCCCTGAAAACAGGCAGCTGACCTAATGGTACTAACCCAGTCAACAAACAGCAAATAAATAAAAAATAAATAAATAAATAAAATACCTGGGAAGTAGAAAACACTGAAACAGCACTACAGAAATCCTGCTTCAAGAGGTCTGTGAGCTCGTAAGATTGGCAAATAAAAGAAATTAACCTAAGAACAGAATCATGCAATGAACTGCCCTGGAAGGAGACACCAGAAATGGGCACTCCATTGGCTGCATTTTCACAGTTCTTGGAACAAAAACCAGAGACAATCTTTGTTTACTGCTTTGTACTGGGTCTGTGAATAGAGACCAGACCTTGACATTATATTTACACTACTGTTCTAAGCCTGGAAGTATAGACCAAAATAAGGTGTTATATTCACTGTATTCTACTGATACCGAGAACAAAGACCAAAATCTGACATTAGATTTACTTTTCTGTACTGGCTCTGGAAGCATAGACCACTGACATCTTTAATTGTTGTATTTCACTGGTTCTGGAGGCATATGCCATTTTTTTATTGCTGAGTGTTGGGTCTGAGGCTGTACACTATAGAATCAGGCGTTATATTTTCTGTACTGTGCATGGAAGCAAAGACTAGAGTCAGGTATTATATTTACTGCACTGTGCTGGAGCTATATGCACAGACCAGAACCAGGAATTATAGAGATTGTACTTCCCTGTGTCTGGCATAATGGCCAGAACCAGGCATTATAGATATTGTACCACCCTGTGTCTGGGATAAAGGCCAGAACCAGGCATTATAGAGATCATAGTTCCCTGTGTCTAGGATAAAGTCCAGAACCAGGCATTATATTTATTGAACGGTGTTTGCTCTGAGAGCACAAACTGCAGCCAAGCATTATATTTAGCATAACGTGATGGATCACAGAACGCATTTCAGAACCAGCTCTTATCATCCTTTCATTCAATCTTCTCCTACTCGACTTTACTCTCTCCTTCCATCTTTTCTACACAAGTCCATTTCCCCTTTCTTCTTTAATTCCTATCTCACCATTTAGAATTCTCCCTAATAAGACCTCCTTATGTATTCACACACCCATTCCATTCATTTTGAATGTTCCCACTAGGAATTTTCCTGCATTTGTAATCATACTCTTGTATTCTCTTTTCTACAAGTTTAATGTTTTGTTTTCCAGATTTTTAATACTGTATATATTGTTCAGCTAAAATTTAACTTTTGTAACTTGTAACGTGGGCCTCCACTGAAAATGGGTTCTCTTAGGCCCAGTGGACCTTCCCAGTAAACAAATGTAAAAAAAAATAAAATAAAATAATGTTTGTACTAGAGTGCTCACACATATTTAGTATAATGTAATGGATTGTGAACCACAGTTTAGAGCCAGGTTTTATACATAGTGTGTTGTGCTGGGTATGGGGGTACTGGCTGGGTCTCTGTTGTATCATAAGTCTGACACTGGCAAGTAGAATCCTGAAAGGAGACTCCGGCAACAAATTTAAAAATATAAACTAAGTCATTCTATAGTTATGTCAAGAATCTAAACGGCAATGCTCAGATCTGCGCTGAGCTACAACAGAATGGCATTAAATATACTGATCCCAAGGATATTGCCAGTATCCTGGCAGATCGATTTAGTGCCAACTTTACTCCCCCTCTCACCCACTAAAGGGCCCATCTCAGTACCAAAAGATTGCCAAATTCCTGTAATCACGGCCATACAGGTAGAAACCGCACTCTCCAAAGCTAAGAATACAGCATCCATAGGACCAGATGACATCCCAGGCTGTGTACTATATGAACTACAAAATGAACTGGCACCTCACCTAAGTGTTATGTTTAATCATAGCCTCACCTCAGGCTTTGTGCCCACTGAGTGGCGCACAGCTACAGTTATCCCACTCCACAAGGGGGGATCCGCCTTGGATCCCGGGAACTACCATCCCATCAGTCTGACAAGCCTGATCTGCAAGGGCATGGAACGCATTATCATGGAACTTATAAACAAATTCATTGTCAACCTTCAAACACTGGACCCCACCCAGTTTGGGTTTGTGAAGGGCCAATCTTGACTCCTGAATCTGATTGACTTCTGTGAATCAGTATCCAGAGCTGTGGACGAGGGTAAGGCAGTCCACACAGCCTATCTGGACCTCGCCAAGGCCTTCAACACCATTCCCCACTCTGGAATCATAAATAAACTTACTAAGATGGGCATAAATTCCTACATCACTCAATGGGTTGACAACTGGCTTACTGACAGAACCCAGACTGTAAAAGTAGCAGACTCCAAATCCAGCTCCAGACAAGTGACAAGTGGAGTACCTCAGGGTTCAGTCCTGGCACCACTCTTGTTTGGCATCTACTTCTCTGAAGTACAGGCTAACACTAAGGGACTCTGACTAACAAAGTTCACAGATGACTGCAAACTGGGAGCCATTATTGAATCCCCAAATGATGTGGCTATTCTACAAAAGGGCCTTACAGATACAGATGCCTGGTGCCAGAGCCATGGGCTCAAGCTTAATGCCAAGAAATGTATAGTTATCCCCTTTGGAAAAAAAACATGTACCCATGAATTACCACATAGGTGGCAGTACACTAAACATCAAAAGTGTGATGAGAGATGTAGGGACACAGGTGGACAGTGGTCTCACTTTCGATAACCACATCGCCACAACAGTCAGGAAATCCTTCTATGTGGCACACCTCATCACTAAGGGCTTTTCATCCAGAAAAAAGGAGGTCATTGCCCCACTGTACTCATCCCTCATTAGACCTATTATAGAGTATAATGCCCCATTTAGTATGTCCCTCACAAGACATCTGCAACAGCTGGAAAGGCCACAGAAATACCTCACTAAAAGAATCACAGGCCTAAAGCAGATGCCATATGCTGACCGTCTAAAAAAACTCCAGCTATACTCTGTGGCATATCGTCTACTCAGAGGTGATCTCTGCTTAACATACAAGGCCATGTCAAACCCTGAGCTGTTGGACATGCTGCACTTAAAGAAATCCCAATCCCTCAGAACCACACGCTCCAGGGATCTAAACCTTGTCATCACAATGAACAAAACATGCTGGAGGGATAGGTTCTTGACCCAGAGACTCCCCATACTCTGGAATAGACTGCCCATACATGTCAAGCAGAGCGCCTCCTTGGCCCTCTTCAAAAGGAACCTTGATGATTGGATGGGAGATAGGAAATTCACCCCGGGGATCATGTCAGTCGCTCTGCTAGACAGGGGTCCAGAGAAGTAAATATTGTGGGAAGAAATTTCCAGGGAATTGTTAGTGCTAGGCTTGTATAGGCCCTAGGGTCGTTAGCCTAGTACCAACCTATGAACCTATAAGTCAGAGATTTCTGTATATTGGAGTATACCATCTGCCCATAGGTACTCATACCTTGTAGCTAGTAAACAGAATTAACATGGGGGCAGTGATGGGAGTAATATATTACAATATGTAATATATTACTGTAATGTATTACAATTTCTAGTAACTAGTAATATAACTAGTTACTTTTTCAAAATAGTAACTAGTAATAGTAATATATTACTTTTCTTAGTAACTAGTAATTTAAATGTGAGTTACTTTTGCTTAAACCAGTGGTTCTCAACATGGGCGATATAACCTCCTAAAGAGTGATGGAAAACTTCTGAGGTCCCTATATAGCATGGATAGTAATCAGATGTTAGGAGATAATAGACACTTTCAAGTGGCAATTTGGATAAAAAATTACAACATAATGTTGGCACAACTCATAGCCTGTAGCATTCATAATAGATCATTAGAATTAACTCACAGCCTGTAGCATTCATAATAGATCATTAGAATTAACTCACAGCACATAACATTCATAATAGATCATTAGTATTAACTCACAGCCGTAACATTCATAATAGACCATTAGAATTAACTCACAGCACGTAACATGCATAATAGATCATTAGAATTAACTCACAGCCCGTAACATTCATAATAGACCATTAGAATTAACTCACAGCATGTAACATTCATAATAGATCATTAGAATTAACTCGCAGCACGTAACATTCATAATAGATCATTAGAATTAACTCACAGCACGTAACATTCATAATAGATCATTAGAATTAACTCACAGCCCGTAACATTCATAACAGATCATTTGAATTAACTCACAGCACGTAACATTCATAATAGATCATTAGAATTAACTCACAGCACGTAACATTCATAATAGATCATTAGAATTAACTCACAGCACGTAACATTCATAATATATCATTAGTATTAAGTCACAGCACGTTAACATTCATAATAGATCATTAGTATTAACTCACAGCACGTAACATTCATAATAGATCATTAGAATTAACTCACAGCCCGTAACATTCATAATAGACCATTAGAATTAACTCACAGCACGTAACATTCATAATAGATCATTAGAATTAACTCACAGCACGTAACATTCATAATAGATCATTAGAATTGACTCACAGCATGTAACATTCATAATAGATCATTAGAATTAACTCACAGCACGTAACATTCATAATATATCATTAGTATTAACTCACAGCATGTAACATTCATAATATATCATTAGTATTAACTCACAGCACGTAACATTCATAATATATCATTAGTATTAACTCACAGCACGTAACATTCATAATATAGCATTAGTATTAACTCATAGCACGTAACATTCATAATATATCATTAGTATTAACTCACAGCACGTAACATTCATAATAGATCATTAGTATTAGTCTGGAGCAAAATTTGCTTCATTTTTTTTAGCACTGCAAGGAGGTGAAAGCTAATGATGACCAGACTCCAGCCCTGCCCTGGTACTGTGGGACCCTCACCCACTAAAACATCCCCTAACACTGGGAAAAGTCTAGCCTGCTAGAGATCATATCCTTACCTGGCAATATAATAAATGGCATTGGTTCTTCATACCACCATCAGTCGGAATCAAACTCATCACTCATCAGTTGAGCACCCGATGCCCCAACCCACTGCACCAAGCAGGACTCTAAGTGGATCTATGATCAACCAACTTTTGTCCTGTCAATATTTTGTTATGTTCTATTTAAAATTTGTTTCAGGTTTTGATTTTTAGTTGCTGAAAATAGACAAAATGTGATAGGTTTTTATAGGTCTTGTGCTGCTGGCTGGTTTGGTTTAATTATTATCTGTGACTCACTAGCTACAAAGACTGGTCTTCTTCTTCTTCGCATTTCGGCTGTGCCCATTAGGGGTCACCACGGCGGATCATGAGTCTGCAGAACAAGTGGCAGTGGAGTTTTACATTGTTGAGTTGCCAGGCCAGTGCCCAACCTTCTTCAAAAGGCACACGCATGCACACACTTACACCTAAAGCCAATTTAGAATGTCTAATCCACCTGCAGCATGACTTGGGAATGTGGGAGGAAACCAGAACACCCTGAGGAAACCCACTCGAACACAGGGAGTGTAGATCATAGTGTGTGTTGTACTGTTAAAGCCATTGTAGTTTATGGGCACATGCACAGGAAGTACTGAGCACGTGCAAGCAGAGCGCCATTTTGTGTAAGTAGCAGGAGTGAAAGCATGTATGTGTGCAGCAGTCAGTTAGTTTGTTTAAGTTTTATGTTCCAGTCATTCATCCTGATGTGTTTGTTTGTAATAAATATCTTAAATGAACACCCAAGCCTTGTCATCTTATTTGAATGCACAAGACGAGTGACATGTTATCAGAATGGGATCCAGAGTCAAAACTTCGTAAAACCATGAGGCGTACAGTCAGAAATGGAAGAATACACAAGAGTGGCTCAATCAACTCGCAAATGACTCGTTAACAGGTCAGAAAATGTTTCCAGGTTCTTAAACTCATTTAAATGATTTTCCCTCAATGAATATAAAGCAAAGCATTCCAAACCAATTACTGAATAAACAAAATGTTCAAATTGCGACATATTGAAAAAAGTACTTGAAATATTTTCGAAAACATTTGAAGCAATATCCGAATCATATAAAATGTTCAAAAAAGAGAAGACAACTGTATTTTTTCACAATGTACTACTTTATCGCATTAACTAAAGCTATTCAAAGTATCTAAAATGTGCAAAGTGTTGGCAGTGTGTGCAGTATTACAGTACAGTCTTTTCAAAGAGTACAGTTATTTCAAAAAGTCTGTTGTACAGCTACATATAATTACAAGTACCTGGTGTGAGTTTGACACTTATTTGGCATGGAAGAGGGATTTCACAGACCAGATCCACTTGTGCTTGATAATAATATTGCTGAAAACTGGAGAGTGTTTGAGCAGAATATGATACAGAATATGATATTTTCATACAGGCTGCTTTTTTGATAAAGATGCACATACAAAAGCATTTATTCTGCTCAATTTAGCTGGGTCAGAAGCCATTGAGAGAACATTCATTTGTGAATGCACCTGCTGTTTATGCAGAGAAGGGGGAAGACTACCATATTGTGGTACAGGCTGAAACGTGGGAAGACTCTGAGTGCTTAAAATGCAAATTTAGAGAAATGTGCAACCCTCAAACAAATATTACAGTGGAAGGCATTATTTTACACAAGAGATCAAAAGCCTGGTGAAACTTTTGTAGCACATATAACCGACTTAAGAAACAAGTCAAAAAATGTGCAGATTTGATGATCCGAGAGATGAGTTGATAAAAGACAAGTTTGTGTGTGGTGTTAATAATGATACAGTGAGAAATATTTTGCTTTGAGACAGTGATTTAACTTTAAGGAAAACCACAGAGATTTTGCAGATATATGATCTTATAGAAAAGTACATGAATATGCTTATGAATGATAAAGATATGCTTGCAGCTTCTGAAATCTGAGACTACAAGCATTCTGTCCCAAGATGAGGATGATGATGGTGAAGTTATTTACAACAGCATGACAGCCATGCTGAGTCAGTCAGGGCAAAGCGAGAACACCTATTCACTTCCTCCTCATCTGAGTTGTGCAGCACACACATTGAATCTAGTTGCCATGCACGATGCAGAATCTGCTTGTAATGATGTACAGTATAAAAACATCACATGAAGCACCATGGCCCAATGCTATGCTGCTTGGAACAAGGCTAGTCACGGTACCCAAGCTGCTGAGGTGGCTCGAAATAAGTGTGATCTGGCATTGATTATTCCCAATGTGAAGCAATGGAATCCCACTTTCTACGTGATGGAGAGAACTCACCTCATTGCAACTCGGGGTGAAGGCTTGATGAATGAGATATGTGAACAGATTGGAATTGCCATCTTCAGGCCTGCAGAAATTACCTCTGTTGCTGAGTTTGTGCAAGCAATGCAGTCCCTGGCAATGGCTCTGGACATCCCAGAGTCAGAGCTGAAAAGCTTCATGGGAATCCTGATCCCCATCATTATGTGCCTGAAAAACAAGTTGTCTGAAGTCAAGCAGTCTGTGTAGCTTGTTGTGCCACTAGTTGATGCTCTTCTTAAAGGCACTGAGCCTCAGTTCGATCACCTTCTGGAGTGTAAAGACCTCGTTCTAGCTAGCATAGTGCATCCACAGTTCTGTTTGTGATAAATGGACAGCGAAGAGCAGAAACTCAGAGGCAAGGCTCTGCTCCTTGATGCAATGCAGAAACTGGATGAACATGTACATGGGTCATCTGAACCTTCTGCATTAACTGCCAAAGACAGCTTCTTCAGCTTCAAAGAGTCGACGCCAGCCAATGTCAGCATATCTGCTCAGATGGACATGTACAGTATCTGGTTGACCCTTCATGAGAAATATCGTCTCTCAACAATTACCCTATAGTCAAGAAGATATTTCTGAACACTAATACAACTCTGCCATCTAGTGCATCTGTTGAACGCCTGTTCAGTCTTGGTGGACAAGTGCTGACTGCGAGAAGAAACAGAATCACTGAAGAACACTTTGAAAAGCTGCTCCTTTGAGACAACAGAAATGTGTAGTCGTGAATAATTGTATAAAGTGATATTTTGGTTAACATTGTTGTGTTAATAGTCTTGTTAGACCTATATGACATTTTCTGTAAGCATTTCTGCATCCTCAGCATTAGTTTTAGCAGATTAGCCTAATGCACATTGTTGAAAATTTGATGGTTTGTAACTTGTTATGGGTCTTGTGTTGCTGGCTGTGCGTACTTCGGTTTAAATATTACATTGTGACTCTCTGACTATAAAGACTAGTCTGTGGGACTTTGTAAACTGTAAAATGCTATTCATCATTATTGTAGCACTGTGTATACAACTTTAATACACTCATATTCATGTGCAGTAAGCATGTATTCCTCACACACAAGTACTATGTCAGTAAATCTGAATATGAGAATTGATAAACTATACTTATGTAAAAGTAACTCAACAGTAACTAGTTACTTTAGTTAGTACCTAGTAATAGTAATATGTCTTTTCATTTTTGTAACATTGTGACAAGCCAATTGCAAATATCATGGAACTTATCTGCAAATGTTTAATTAGCTGTATGAACTATGTCCTTTTGTAACATGTGAAATGTAACATGCAATTATTGTGGAGCTTTTCTCCCTGGACCTCCACTGAAAACAGGCTCTTCTTGGCCCAGTGGACTCCCCCGGTCATTAAACTTAAATAAATAAATAAATAAATAATAATAATATATTACTTTTTTAGAAAAGTAATAAGTAATAGTAACATATTACTTTCACTTAAAAGTAACTAGTAATAGTAACGCATTACTTTTATAAGTAAATAGCACAACACTGCATGGGGGAAACAGACCCCCCCCCCCCATGTACTGGATTTATCAAACATGACTGAAAAGTGCAACAGTGAGTGTTACAACTTGCTGTACCAGTAATGAAACTGCAGCTTATTTTTGTACATTTGGGCTAGTAGATTCCAGTTTTGTAACTGTGATAGGATGCCCATAGAGCAGAAGAACCAGGTATTATATTTAATATTCTGTTCAAAGTATATCCACGGTGGTGGTGCTGCGGTAGCGTTGTCGCCTCACAGTAAGATGCTGTCTGGTTTGACTCTCAGCTAGAGTCTTCTGCGTTGAGACATGCGTGAATGGGCATACCTTCGTTGAAGGTTGTGCGTCAGGGCTGGCAACTCGGCATGTAAAAATCAATTGCCAATCATTAGTGGACCGGAGTTCCGCTGTGGCGACCCCTAACTGGTAAAAGCCGAAAGACACAACAACATTCTGTTCAAAGTATGAAGGCAAAGGCAAGAACCAGGCATTAAACTAACTTACCATACAGGACTGGGCAATGGATCATAAATCAGAATCAAGGATTACGGTTATCATGCAATACTGGGTCTTGGAGCTTAGGTAGAACCAGGCATTAAACTAACTTACCATACAGGACTGTGCAATGGATCATAAATCAGAATCAAGGATTACGGTTATCATGCAATACTGGGTCTTGGAGCTTAGGTAGAACCAGGCATTGTATTTTCTGTTTTGTGCTGCGTTTTATTTACTTTTCTGTATGTTTATTTGTTTGTTTGTTAATTGAGTAATTTATTTAACTCTTCAGTTTGTCTATACACTTATCACACCTTCCTCTACTTTTTCTGTCATATAATAATATTGGGGAGTGTATCATTCAAATTCTAGAAAGTTCTTCCACTTCTGTTTGGACGAACAAATTGGATCACTCGGGTAACTCAAAACTATATAAACATATCCTTTTTGCTTGTAACTAACATTTCCATCTACTCAAGTGTATTAATATAGTCTGTAACTTTAATGTCCATTTTATTTATACTGTTCAAAAGTTGCAATATGTCTAAAAGTCTTGCACCTTTTGTTTGTTTATTGGGTATAATTATCTTTGTTGTAGCTTTTTATTATTTGTATTTATTTATTTGTTTTATTTTACATTTGATGACTGGGAAAGTCCGACTGGACACAGGTCCATTTTCAGCGGAGGCCTGGGGAGAAAAGCTCCACATATAAAATATAAACAAATACAAAAACAGTAGTACATTCCCATACAATCATATTGGAACATATTTAACATGTTTACATAGGTGAAGTATAACAAAAAACCTTCTGAATAACATTGTTTGGAAAAATAAGTAATTTAAAAACCTTGTTTGCTAAGAATGAAGTAGTTAGCAGAAAAGTGGCGAATGTTCTGCTTTTGTCCTGAGGCCTCCACTGCAAATGGGATTTTGCCCAGTCAGACTTTCTCAGTAAACAAATGCCAGTAAACATAAAAATAAAAAATAAATAAATGATGTCTTTCTTCATCCATGACACTGTTCAGCTACAATCCATACTAGAAGGTCTGGGAACACAGGTGCAAAATCAGGCATTATATTTATTCAAATATCTTGCATGCAGGAGCAGAGACCAAAATCAGGTATCATAGTATATCATTCTGGTTACTGGAGCATACACCAGAAAAAGGCATGATATTTACAGATGCTAGTGCTGGGAGCTGAAGCCTGGATTGGACATCATAGTTACTGGATTGTGCCACATCTGAGAGCATAATCCAGATAGAATACGGCATTGCTTTAACTGTCCTGTGTTGGGTCTAGGTTTTTTTTATGTCTCTGTCTGTCTGTCACATGGAGTTAACACACAACAACACTCATTCTCTGCCTGATATAACTTCAGTTTTGTCATGCATCAGCCGTGTTCTCATTAATATTTAGAAGGTATGATGAATATGTATGACTGGATGTTTACCATATTTTTGTTTTGGTTAAACTACTCATTCATTCCACCTTTGATATGATGTCCAGATTTCTCCAGTCAAGGACTGCTTGATGGTGAAGTACACAAAAGTGGGATTTCAACAGTAGTTAAAAAAGAAAGGGGATGCCAGCTGTTTCTAATTATTCTTTAAGCTCTGATTTCAGCAATGTTTCTGTGTATTTATTTGTCCACCCTCCAGATAATGTTGAAAAATGCCTGAGGTAGTATTAATACCATCAGGATCATGGTATACGGACCAAGACTGACCCAGTATGGAACGGGATATATAAACTATTTACAGTTGTGAGTAATGGTTATCATAGTGCTTTTCTATACCATGTAGTAAAAAAATTCTGCTTACCAGAGGAATGTAGTTTCTCATTTATGAAGACAGAATATCATCCCTGTACATAATTTTTTAAATTCCTAAGATGAACGGATAAATTGTTCCACTAAGCAGTTAGGAAGTAATCGGAAACAGTAAACAGTATGTTGCAATGGCATATTTTATGTCATCTGGTGTGGGAATGAAAGTTTAGAACATTGCATGGGGGATAAATTCAGCAAGAGCCTATATGTGTCATTTTGCTGTTGAATGGACATTGTAGTTATGTTTCCATGTGAATGCGGCTATACCCATCATCGCATGTGGTTGTTCTGAAGTTCTGAATGACAATACATCTTTATTACTTCATGGCCTCCCAGGAGGCAGACATTTGTTGTTCACACATCTTGTGCTAATTTCAGATTCTGTCTTCTGAGTAGTGGGAGTCGGTCCACACAAGCCACAAAGATGACTTGTATGGCTGCAATCCAAACCTCATTCCTTTTGCATTCAATCCCAGGAACATTTTTAAATAGTGAATACTTTCAGATGTAAACAGCAACACAGCATTTCTGGACAACTCATATCACTTATGTCAATGCAATAATCTTTAGTTACACATTCATTTATCTGAATAATTTACTTACTCCTGGCACATCATGACATTTCTGTGTCTGTTACTAACACAACACCTGGGAGAGTGAACCACTGATTGCTCTATCACTAGCTTACAGCTTGGCACAATGTATCATTGCTGACTCTGTCATTAACTTATTACTTCACATAGTGCAAAACTGCTTGGCCTATCAACGATTTACTACATGGACAGTGTAATATTGTTGTGGCTATCCATAGCATACAGTTTTGCACAATATAACATTGAAAAACCTGTCATTGTAATACTTGGCACCTGCTTTAAAACAGCATTGTTGTAATTTGTTTTTAGTACTTGTTTCATTTATTTTTATTTATTTAACATTTGTTGACCGGCAAAGTCCTTCTAGATTCCACAAAGCCTGTTTTCAGCGGAGGCCTGGGAGAAATACTCCAGATGCATGTCTTTAGAATGTGGAAGGAAACCGGAGTACCCAGAGGAAACCCACGCAAACGCAGGGAGAACATGCAAACTCCACACAGAAGGCACCCCAGCCGAGAATCGAACCGGAGAACCTCTTGCTGTGAGGCGACAATGTTAACTGCTGCACCACTGCACCGCCCAATTCATTATAACATTATTGACCTGTCGGTAACTTAGTTGTCCTTGCACAATAAAGCACCCATGGCCCAGTTATCATTTTCCTATGCAGAGCAATGTATAGCATTGCAGGACCTATATTTTTGTTTTGAACTGGAACAGTGTAACATTACTAGGGTCATCCATTGTTTTACATTTGGGCCAATAAAAAGAGAATTTTACTCAACACTTACCATTTAATGCAAAATAACATTGTTCTCTTACACTTTATTTCACTAATTGTTGCAATGACATATTGCTGTGGCTATTACTATTTAGTGAAAAGTAACTTTACTGACTTACAATGTACTTATTATTAGGTGAAGCAGAACACTGACATACTGCTGTAGCTATTACTATTTAGTGAAAAGTAGCATTACTGACTTACAATGTACTTATTATTAGGTGAAGCAGAACACTGACATACTGCTGTGGCTATTACTATTTAGTGAAAAGTATCATTACTGACTTACAATGTACTTATTATAAGGTGAAGCAGAACACTGACATACTGCTGTGGCTATTACTATTTAGTGAAAAGTAGCATTACTGACTTACAATGTACTTATTATTAGGTGAAGCAGAACACTGACATACTGCTGTGGCTATTACTATTTAGTGAAATGTAGCATTACTAACTTACAATGTATTTATTATTAGGTGAAGAAGAACACTGACATACTGCTGTGGCTATTACTATTTAGTGAAAAGTACCATTACTGACTTACAATGTACTTATTATTAGGTGAAGCAGAACACTGACATACTGCTGTGGCTATTACTATTTAGTGAAAAGTAGCATTACTGACTTACAATGTACTTATTATTAGGTGAAGCAGAACACTGACATACTGCTGTGGCTATTACTATTTAGTGAAAAGTAGCATTACTGACTTACAATGTACTTATTATTAGGTGAAGCAGAACACTGACATACTGCTGTGGCTATTACTATTTAGTGAAAAGTAGCATTACTGACTTACAATGTACTTATTATTAGGTGAAGCAGAACACTGACATACTGCTGTGGCTATTACTATTTAGTGAAAAGTAGCATTACTGACTTACAATATACTTATTATTAGGTGAAGCAGAACACTGACATACTGCTGTGGCTATTACTATTTGGTGAACAGTAGCATTACTGACTTACAATGTACTTATTATTAGGTGAAGCAGAACACTAACACACTGCTGTGGCTATTACTATTTAGTGAAAAGTACCATTACTGACTTACAATGTACTTATTATTAGGTGAAGCAGAACACTGACATACTGCTGTGGCTATTACTATTTGGTGAACAGTAGCATTACTGACTTACAATGTACTTATTATTAGGTGAAGCAGAACACTGACACACTGCTGTGGCTATTACTATTTAGTGAAAAGTACCATTACTGACTTACAATGTACTTATTATTAGGTGAAGCAGAACACTGACATACTGCTGTGGCTATTACTATTTAGTGAAAAGTAACTTTACTGACTTACAATGTACTTATTATTAGGTGAAGCAGAACACTGACATACTGCTGTGGCTATTACTATTTAGTGAACAGTAGCATTACTGACTTACAATGTACTTATTATTAGGTGAAGCAGAACACTGACATACTGCTGTGGCTATTACTATTTAGTGAAAAGTAACTTTACTGACTTACAATGTACTTATTATTAGGTGAAGCAGAACACTGACATACTGCTGTGGCTATTACTATTTAGTGAACAGTAGCATTACTGACTTACAATGTACTTATTATTAGGTGAAGCAGAACACTGACATACTGCTGTGGCTAATACTATTTAGTGAACAGTAGTATTACTGACTTACAATGTACTTATTATTAGGTGAAGCAGAACACTGACATACTGCTGTGGCTATTACTATTTAGTGAAAAGTAGTATTACTGACTTACAATGTACTTATTATTAGGTGAAGCAGAACACTGACATACTGCTGTGGCTACTACTATTTAGCGAAAAGTAGTATTACTGACTTACAATGTACTTATTATTAGGTGAAGCAGAACACTGACATACTGCTGTGGCTATTACTATTTAGTGAAAAGTAGTATTACTGACTTACAATGTACTTATTATTAGGTGAAGCAGAACACTGACATACTGCTGTGGCTATTACTATTTAGTGAAAAGTAGTATTACTGACTTACAATGTACTTATTATTAGGTGAAGCAGAACACTGACATACTGCTGTGGCTATTACTATTTAGTGAACAGTAGTATTACTGACTTACAATGTACTTATTATTAGGTGAAGCAGAACACTGCTTTAACTATTAAATGCTTCTCACTACGCCAGCAGCATTAACAGACCAGTTTTTTTTTTTTGCTACCCGATACAGTAAAGTACTATGGCGGTCATTACTTTTTACTTGGTACAAACTGATACTGCTAAATGATATTTTCTACATGATGAAATGAAAACTTGCTTCACACACAAGTTAGCACTTGCACAGGGTACTACCATTAACTCAAACTTCATTTGTTAAGTGGTTCAGTGAAACGATGTAATACACATGACTTACTAGTTACTTAAACAAGCTGTTCTGCTGGCTTGTCCCACAAACGGCCATCTGTGCCTGGATGACTGACTCAGCAGATTAATAAGAATCCTTCAGATGGTCAGAGGTGTTATTGTAACAATTTATTTGTAAGTTCCCTTCCCTGCCCCTCCCTCTTGTGGCTCAGGGGTCACCCCTTTGACTAGCATTTAGGAAGCTCCACTATGAAGTATTTAGGAAGCTCCACTATGAAGCTGCAGGGTCAATGCTGCAAGGGTCCACTGTTCTAGCAGACATTTTATAAGTTCCTGCCCACCTGGGAACAGAAGCATACAGAGATACTGGAGCAGGTTACAAATTGACAAGCCAGGTGCAATGTAGGCTGCAAAGCAGGGCACAGAAAGAAATTTTATTTATTTATTTGACATTTATTGACCAGGACTGTCCAACTGAGCAAAACCTGTTTTCAATAGAGGCCCGGGAAGAAAAGCTCAACAACATCATGCTAAAGTTAACTTTGAGTATGTGTCTAGCTGTTTGAGCCAATATTCATTTTCCCCTGGAGAGCACTCTGCTTTGGCTTGTAAGCAGCCCCCCCCCCCACACACACACACACACACTCATTCATCTTCCACTTTCTCTCTTATTCCCTTTTATTAGCAAATAGTATCCATAACTGATCAATACTGTGTGTTTGTTAATTTACACTAAGACCACAGTAGCCTGCTGATACAAGGTTATCCTGTTTTTCCGCCTGAGTAATGGTTAAGAAATGACTTACAGTTTCAGAGCAGTCCTTGGTCAATTGTGATTGTTTCTTAAACACAAACGTGTCTTTGCTTTGGCTCATTAGCAGCAGTACAAAGAACTGCTGCTCACACCCTTGTTCTCCCCTCCCCCTTCCCTGTTTATTACATTAAGACAAACCCGAAGTTAATAAATATTACCTGCGGCAGGCACCATTTTTACAACTACAATCCACTCTGCTACAGGCCCCATGAAGGAGCTCAATGTCTCTCCAGTAAGTGTTTTACAACTGTAAATGCCTATTTATGTTGAATTGTGTTAGACATTTTACAACTATATATGTTTATATTGAATTGTGATAGACATCTAATATGATTTATGCTTTATTATTGGAAGTTACTATGCCATGCTAGCATTTTATCTGCACCAAGTTGTTTTTAGTATACTAGTACGGTCTGTTTGCATAGCTGCACCTTGTTCACTAATGTTATTCATGTAATTGTGTTCTGTGTAGACAGCTCATACTAGTGTCTAAATTATTTATATATAATTGTGCTGTTACTGGTGGACAGAATCACATTAGACAACCGCGACAGAGTGCTGCTCGCTATATTTTTATCTGTGACTGCATAACTGTCTTGAGGTTTTTCTAACAGATGTCTTTCCAATTGGCTCAGTATCTGCATATACTAGTTGTTGGTTCAAGACATTTTCCTGCATATACAGTAGCTATTTGCTCAGTTTGTTTTTTGTAATCTTTCTAATATATCTTTACCATCTCAAAGTGCTTACTCCTCTCTGTACTCTTCTTTTCTAGACCTAACACCACTCTTAAGTATTCAACTGCGGTACCACCTTTATCATTCTTATAAGAAATGCGCAGTCCGGGTCTGAACTGTCTGCAAACAGCTAAAGTTAACTTTGAGTATGTGTCTACCTGTTTGAGCCAATATTCATTTTCACCTGGAGAGCGCTCTGCTTTGGTTTGTAAGCAGCACCCCCCCCACACACCCACACACACTCACTCATCTTCCACTTTCTCTCTTATTCCCTTCTATTAGCAAATAGTATCCATAACAGATCAATACTGTGTGTTCGTTAATTTACACTGAGACCACAGTAGCCTACTGATACAAGGTTATCCTGCTTTTCCACCTGAGTAATGGTTAAGAAATGACTTACAGTTTCAGAGCAGTCCTTGGTCAATTGTGATTGTTTCTTAAACACAAACTTGTCTTTGCTTTGGCTCATTAGCAGCAGTACAAAGAACTGCTGCTCACACCCTTGTTCTCCCCTCCCCCTTCCCTGTTTATTACCTTAAGACAATCCCAAAGTTAATAAATATTACCTGTGGCAGGCACCATTTTTACATCTACAACCACCCTTGTCACTATCATATGTTCATTTATCAGTTAACTCTGTTACCTGATTGTTTCCAGCCCCCTCATAAGAGCAACTAGCAGGGTCTCTACCCGCTTCGCTCCCCACCCTACCCCCATTCTCTCCCGCCCCCAGTGTTCCCACCTTTATTATACTCACAAACCCCTCCCATCTTTCCAATAGCCAACCACAGCACTAACCCAACACTACCTCCTCCATCTTCCCACTACTATCACACCTCCTCAACTAACATGTACAAGCATACCTTACCTGTGCTCATGGCATGCACTCTCTTTGCATATCTTACATCCTACCAAAGCTCCATCATTCCCCCACTCAACCACTGCCACTGTACTACTACTCACACCACCACTCATGTCTTACCCTCACTCAGCTCCCCTCCCAGCAACTCAAAAATCATCCCTATGCACCCCCCACATATTCTACCAACTATATTACTCAAATATAAAGCATCCCTACAACTTTACACAGTAACCCTCCCACCATACCTATTACCCAATGAGCACAATCATAAAGTTTCCCTTATAAACGAACACATTCAAAAACTGAGAAAACTAATAACCTCATGCATATCTAAACTAGCCCTAAGTGGAGATATCCACCCCAACCCTGGCCCTACCATCTCCAACCCCAATCCTCATCAGACTAGAAACCACAACTTCTCCCATATTACAGCCAGTAGAAAGCCAAATGACTTCCTTCTACTAAGCCTGAATATTAGAAGTATATCCAACAGAGTCCATGAACTCCATACCACCATAGACTTGTACTCCCCAGATATAGTCATCCTGACAGAAACCTGGCTAAAACCTTACATTACCAGTGAGCAAATACTCCCTACAGGTTATGGCATACTAAGAGTAGACCGGCTAAACAAGAAAGGAGGCGGTGTAGCTATAATATTTAAACAGCATCTAAACATCCAGACCTTAAAATCATCGGCTCCACAAATAGGCAATGAAGAAATAATATATACCAACCTCAAAATAAACCAAAACAAAACCATCAACATAATTGGATGCTACATCCCACCTAGCCAAAACATCCCTCCACTAGAAAACCTCCTCAGCTGGTCTACCCACCATCTCCCCCAAGAAACTATCATTTTAGGTGATTTCAATATTGACT
This sequence comes from Protopterus annectens, assembly GCF_019279795.1. Taxonomy (NCBI): domain Eukaryota; kingdom Metazoa; phylum Chordata; order Ceratodontiformes; family Protopteridae; genus Protopterus; species Protopterus annectens. The sequence goes on from NC_056729.1 coordinate 1,836,861,041, forward strand.
GGCAATCCTGTTCTGGCAACCATCCAACCCATCATGTAAACCTTCATGGCTTCACCCAACTAGTCCAGTCTCCAACCAGGATAAATAAAAACTCCAGCAAGCACACTACCCTGGACTGGATACTAGTCAGTAAGAACCCCCAGTCATATATAACAGACTGCTTATCAGATAGCCTCAGTGATCACTCCCCAACATTCCTACTCAAAAAATACCTATACCAAGCTAAACCTGTCATCTACCGTCAAATATGTAAAAAACTAAACTTTAACCCACCCACATTCATCTCATCCCTCAAAGAATGTAACTGGCATCCTCTAAAGTACCTCAGTCTTGATGAAGCAGTTGAATTTTTTAATACTACCTTCCTGAGCATCCTTAATTACCATGCCCCCGTAAGACTTTCCAGAATCAAAGCACAACCCTCCCCATGGCTACAGAAAACCACTAAGTCAGAAATGAAAAACAGGGATAAAGCCTGGGAGCACTGGCGCAAAACCAAGACCCCCTCAACTAGACAGAAATTCCTAGAACTATGCAATAAAGTCAAAAAGCTAATAAAACAGGACAAATTCCAATACTACCAGTCTGCCCTTGACTCCTCCGAACACAGCCCCAAACAATTCTGGTCCTCCATAAACTCCATCCTCCACCCAGGTAAAGTCAGTACCCCTCCTCCTAACATCCCTCACTCCTCAGAAAATATTGCTACCTCATTCAACACACACTTCACACAAACCATACTATCACTAGCTAAACAACACAACCCCCCTCCCCTCCAACCCACACCTTCAACTAGTAATCTCCCCACTGCCTTATCTTTTTATCCTGTACCTACCTTCAACATAAAAAAAACTCTTTACTAAACTTAAGCCCACCAGATTAGCAGCAGACAACCTCCCAAGTGAATACCTACAAATCGCAGCTGATGTTCTGGCCTACCCAGTATCCATCTTGATTAACCGATCTCTGTCAGAAAGTTACGTTCCCACACTGTGGAAAGTATCACATATAATTCCCCTCCACAAAGGCGGACCCTCCACAGAACTAACCAATTACTGCCCCATAGCTATTCTCTCTCCACTCTCCAAAATACTAGAGAGATGCATACACTCTCAGGTCTCAGACTACCTCCTTACTAACAACCTCCTTTCCAATACTCAGCATGGTTTCCGACCAAACCATAGCACCACCACTGCCTTACTCTCCTTTACTAACACTATCCTTCAGCATAAAACAATGGCTATCTCTCCTCTGCTACTTTCCTAGACCTATCTAAAGCATTTGACATGGTCCCACACAAACAACTTATCTCTGTCCTCAGTAACCTATCCTTCTCACAATCAGTCACCAACTGGTTTCAGAGTTACCTGTCTGACCGCCAACAATCCGTTGTATGGCAGAATGACATATCACCCCAACTACCTGTCTCCATAGGGGTTCCCCAAGGATCCATCCTTGGACCCCTACTCTTCTCTGTTTTCACCAATAATCTAGCCTCTGCCACCAAACATGGCACACTCATACAATACGCAGATGACTCGACCATCATCTGCTCAGCCCAGTCCCTACCCAAACTGCAAAAAGTCACACAGGAATCCTTTTCCTCTGTTGAAACTTTGTTATCCGATGCCCAATTAATACTCAACCCAAACAAAACTAAACTACTCATCTTCCAACCCACCAAACATACTCAAAACAACTCTCACTTTAACATCACAGCAAAAGACAACACCACTATATACCCAACTGAACACACCAAATTGCTAGGAGTGGAAATAGACAATAAACTAAAATTTGACATTCACATATCCTTGACCATAAATAAAGTCCACAAAAAACTAGGAGCACTATACAGAAATAAGCAACTTCTCACCAAAGCAGCAAAGATTTCAATAGCAAATTCCCATCTTATCTCCACCCTACTTTATGCCTGTCCAGTATATACCAACCTAAGGCAATGCGATCTAAACAAGCTAGAGACCTGCTACAACAAAATTGCCAAATTTGCCACAGGGGCATCCTACCGTAGTCACCACTGTCTCTCACTTGCTGAACTGGGCTGGCTTGAACTCCCTCACCTCCTTCAATGGTATCAACTCTCACTCACCCACAAACTAGTAAATCATCCACTAAATGTCCCATCCCTCCAGAATCTACTCCAACCCTATCGCACCACCAGACCACTAAGATCCAGCAACAAAAATCCCTTGAAGATCACTAAACCCAATAACTCTGCTGGTGAAGCACTATTCTCTTGCACCATAGCCAAATTATGGAACTCCCTCCCACCCACAATTACCTCCGTACCATCATGCACCCACTTCAAAACTTTACTAAAAGCACACCTAAAAACATGCTGGCTATGCCCTTGCAACTCCCACTCTAATATCACCCTCCCCATCCAACCACTACCTTTCTTTCCACTCCACTAACTACCTTGATTATAGCAAGCTCAGATGTTCATAAGCCAGTACTTATTATACAGCAGGAACTTCTTCTTGTAACATTTGTTAATGTCTGTTATGTACTTCACAGATAAAGATTCTAGTTGTCCACTGATTTACTATGTTCTTTATCTGTAAATATGTTGTAAGTAATTGCTATGTTAAATTGTTAATCGCTATGTAATCCAATGTAGCTACTGTCTGTTTATTTTAACTGTGGAGCTTTTCTCCCTGGGCCTCCGCTGAAAATGGATCTACTGCCAGTCGGTCACTCCTGGTCAACAAATATAAATAAATAAATCATATATGGACTAGTAACAGACAATAGGTATTATAAGGAATACAAGTAAAACAGTGTGTCAGCCGTATAAGCTTGTATGAAGCAGGAGTGAGACTATTCAGTGTGAGTACAGTGCTGTGATCGTCGTCTTGTGAGACATGCAGTGTAACAGAGCAGAGTCCTGAGACAAGGAATCAGTTGTTTATAAGTTACACTAGAGAGAAAAGTTAAGAAACTATTATTAATTTAGAGAGTTATTTACAGGTTAGACAGCCTCTGTGTAAGATAGTTGTATAACAATTGTAAATGGTGTTTACAAGCAGAAAGGCAGAGTGACTCACAAGGTCAGTAGAGGTACTATACTGAGACATACTTGTTATCGGTGGCATTACACTGGATCTAAAGAAAAGCTAGCCTCTATGGGCAACACAAAGAAATGTCAAAGAACAGACAGACTGCCTGTAAATAATGCATGAGGTTTATCAACACAGGAGAAATGGCCTAATACATGACTGCTTAACTGCAATGCAAAACATTGCAAACAGCACAGTAAGAGTATAAATCTAAACAGAGAAAAAATAAAGCATGAGGTACATTGAATGGGAAAAGGGAAGGACATTCTCTGTATAATTACTTCTGATGACTTGAAAGGAGAAAAGCAGCGTGACAAGACAGTAAAAAAAACTCAGAGCTTCTGGATACATATTGATTGTAATTGTGAGCAGAAAGAGAAATTTATTCTGCATCTGTAATGATGTACATATCATAATTATGAGCAGTTTTAAAGACCCTCTCTGCAAAAACATAAAGGACTTTATAAAACATTACATGACTGGGAAAAGTGCATTTAGGGACAATAGTTTTTTATGAATTTTGACATAATGGAAAATATATCATTGTGAACACATTTTGCAGATTTAAACTTTTGTCATTAGCTTACACGATGTGTAATTTTACGTGGTTTAATGAAACATATTTTATTCTTCCTCTTATGATTCCTTAAGTTGCCATGGACAAAGTTACAACCAGATGAACACACGTTATTGTAACTTTGTGTAGATGGAAAAGAGACAAAAAGAGCATTCTTTGTAGGAGGACAAGTGTCTCCATGTAAGGGGGGGGGGGGTGGAGAAGTGACACTAACAAAACAGATGCACTACTGCGGAGAAAAGATAAAAACGTCATTCACTAACATGCAGCACTGACGATTATTTAGTGGGACAAAAACAATTGCTGAGTTGCAATACATCCAGTTACAATTAATGATTTATCACTTCATTCACTTCAAACTCAGCCACGGGTAAAGAGCCTGCATTTAAAACAGTGTTCTTCGACAAAGACCATGAAATTACAAACCTTATCCTGAAGTACTATAAACTTGGGGAGGCGAGGCCTTAATTTAATGTACCATCTGAAGGACAACGTCTCTGGAAATCAGAATTACAATTATGTTTTCATTTATGTCAGTGAAGACACTTTTCACCAAACCTTTCCATCAAAGCTGGTTCATATTTACAGTCATTTTAAATTTACTGGGAGGTTTTGTGACATCAGAGCAGGATGGATTAGTTAAGGTTATATAGAAGGAAAAAGCCACTCTACCCAGTGGCCCTTTTCTTTAGGATGAAGGTTTCAAACTGAAAATAGAAGGGGTTCATAGGTTAGTACTAGACTAACTGTCCTTGCAAGCCATTTATCCCATGGGAGACTCGAACCCTGCACCTTGTGTTTGTAAGGCAAACACCTTAACCATTAGGCCACCCTCCCAACTGAGATTCTCTGAAGCCTGAAAAAGTGAATCACTGACATGTACCAATTTTTCTCCTAATACAACACTGCAGTGTTAGTATGAAGAAGCATGTCATGTGAAAATAGAACTTTGAACCCTCTAATCTTCCAGGTATCAAACACCATGTACTGAGGACACTGCATTCTGGGAAAAAAGTTTCCTGAGATTAAATCTGCAGAGTAAAAACAGCTCATGTGCTCTAAACACACAAGAAAATATTTTTTTTTTTTTTAGGCTCACTAAATGAACTACAGGTCATGCGAAGTGATACCTCCAATGTGTAAATGAAGGTTTATTGAATGCATGGTGTGGTAAGAACCTTAAAAGATTCATGGAACCCTTAAACCCTTCTATATGCTGGATGTACACACTAATGCTCTGCTCTTTTCTGCATCTTGAAATGCCTGACTTCCCTAGAGTGATGGTTGCTTGCCTTTACCAGAATTCCTTACTATAGTAGAACCTGCCACAATCCTCCCCCAACCACCTGCAAATAAAGGTATCTTGGAATACATGTCAGTGCCCTAACTCCACAAGCTGCTAATGTCCCAGATCTATCTCCAGACTTATTTGCCCCTATATATGTGGCATCCATCTGCTGCACCCCTTCTATGTACAATGCAAAGAGAAGAAAATAAATGATTAGAAATGTGAACTTCTAAACAGCATTCATTGTGGCAGGCTGGATCAGTACCAAGGCAGGTTGTGTCCTAAGTCATCCCTGTAGTCCAGATTAAGGTATACACCTGCAGTGGTCAGCAGCAGGATGGGGGGCAGTGCAGTGTCCCATTTTTAACAGCTTATAGATCTGATAGCTTAGTAGAAATGTGGTTCTTCCATTTACAGGGACCCAGTTAAACTGCTGTGGAAGCTGTCTGTAATGAGTTCAGAGCACTACAAGAAGAGCAGATCAGACTGTATTTGTATTTTACATGTGTTTGATCCGGAATGTACAGTAACGGGAGAGAGGCCAGAGTCTGTTTTAGGAATACAAACAGCTAAGGCCTTATGTAGGGGTTAGGAGGTGTGTGATTCTATGGCACAGTTTTAGTTGTTGAAGCATTTTGAGGATAATAGCATCAGTATGCTTGCCAATTAAACATTAAGGTCTACAATGATTCCTAGGTACTTCTGATCTGTTACTACTGCGCATACAAATTTGGACTAAGCCCTCCTCCTTATGATTAGTTAGGATTCTCATGCAAATGAGTGATAGTTATAACGCCGCACTGACTGGCCAATGGGGAGCAGAAAAACACACCCACTCAACATCTCATGTGGTCCAGTCAAGGCATGGACTCCACCCCCCAAGAACTACGGTACATATGTGATTATGAAGTCCAGCAAAACAGCCAGCACCAAAGTGTTAGAAGCACACAATCATTTATTTATTCCAAAATAGTGGCTCCACCATCATATCAGTTTTGACATTCCTGCCTTCTTATAATTGATCATTTAGACCAGGAGAAAAAAGTCCCCCTAACCTGATTATCCAATTATTTTCTTTATAATTTAAATTGAAATGCCACCCAAGCGTGTTGCTTCTGTCCGCTGAATTTTGTCAAGGTTCATAGGTTCGTAACTAAGCTAACTGTCCTCGCAAGCCATTGTAAGCCTAGCCAATTATCCCTTGTGAGACTCAAACCCTGCACCTTGTGCTTGTAAGGCAAACACTTTAACCATTAGGCTACCCTCCCAATAACCATAAAATGAAACTTAGCAGAATTATGAACAGTACAGTGTCTATAAGGAGCATTAGTAAATCGCTTATTCTGCATATCACTAAAATGTTCACAGGGTACAAATTACTGGGTTCTTTTCCTTGTGGCCATTGTTCATTTTGCAGGTTTATGTTGAAGTCGAAACAATTTTCTAGCAAGATATACCAAAGTACTCAACATCATTACCTATATATAATGTGCCTAGGTACTCATTCTGCAACAACACAGCCTAAACATGGCATACCAAGATATTCACAGCATAGTAACACTACCTATGCATGATATAACAAGACGTACTTAATGATGAACCAGCCAAACAAGTAACAACTGAATTTAGCACTTTTGCCCTTTATTAAATGGACTTCTTCAGAAATAAAAAAACAGCCATGTTACAAAGTTACAAATATATACATGTGAATGAATCAGACAATCAATTCATCCAATCAAACCAGTGTAATTACATATGTCATTGAATATATAAAATTTAAAACTCACATAAAAATGTCATATAAAAATATTTTAACAAATGTTTAAAAATATTAAACATTACATAGATCTTATCTATAATACGTTTTAACTTTCAGTCATCAATCAGTCACACTTTAAGGATACCTAGTAATTACAATCCTGCCCTTCGTGCTGGTCTACAGTTTGAGAAGATGTGCAAAGCTGATATACGGTGTGGTTTGGCATATGATTCAACTGTCAAGGACTACAATGTATCTAAAAGGCAAATACAATTATTAAATGACTTACGTAGGTTGGATACATTGAGACTGATGTATCCGGATAAAGGAGGTGGCACTGTGGTCATGATAAGTTAGATTATATTGAGAGAATGCTTACTGTAATATATGAAGAAACCTATTGTGATGCTTCAATCAATGAAATGAATGTGGTTTATAATAAAATAGATGTTGTTTTGTACGATATGTTAATGCAAGATCAGATCAGTGATGGTGAGAACAAGTATTTATATGAGAGGCTATGATTCCGACTACATTTGGAATTCCAAAATGCCATACAAATATCAATAATCTCCATTTACGATTAATTGTTGATGTGAATTTACCTGGAACATATTACTTAGCAAAATCTACAAATATCAATAATCTCCATTTACGATTAATTGTTGATGCGAATGTACCTGGGACATATTACTTAGCAAAATCTACAAATATCAATAATTTCCAGTTACGACTAATTGTTGATGCGAATGTACCTGGGACATATTACTTAGCAAAATCCTTGTCTATCATTTACACCAAAAAATATCTCTATGAATAATTTTTCAAGGGTCCATGAGATTCTTTAAGGAAATGTAATAATATTACAAAAGTGTTGACAACATAATATTTATCTCCATAGATGTTAAGGATTTATTTTCATTGATCCCCCACAATATAGAGTTGGAGTGATTTGGTGAATATTTGCATAATAATACTGACATATCTCAAGAGTGGATTAATATTTGTGCTACCTTTATGGAGTTGGTACTTAAACATAATTCTATATATTTCAAAGGTTAACTCTTCATCAGCAAAAAGGTGTTGCCATGGGAGCAACATGTGGCCCTTTGTTTGGTAATATGGTAATGTTGGAATAGGAAAAAATGATTCATACTTAGTAGCCCATATTATCAGCATATGAATGTATGTACTAGATATTTAATTGATATTTGTATCGCATGGTCAGGTATGATGCATGATATTGGACAATTCACAGCATACATCAACAATATGACTGAATTTTTGAGTGGCACAGTGGGGCAGTGGTTAGAGTTGTCATCTCACAAAAAGAGGTTCACCAGTTCAATTCTCAGCTGGCATACCTTCTCTGTAGAGTCTGTAAGTCCTCTCTGCATTCATGTGGGTTTCTGCCGGGTGCTCCAGTTTCCTCTCACATTTCAAAGACATGCATCTGGAGCATATGTCTCTGGGTCTCCACTGAAAATGGGCTCTGACCCATTCGGAATTTCCCAGTAAACAAATGTTAAATAAATAAATGTAAGCATTCACACACAGTTTGGGAATATATTTTATACCATATTTAGGTGCTTTTTATACAAAGAAGGTAATAATAGGATATGTTGTATGATATGCATGAAATCTACATATTCTTATTTGTGTCTGTATTCCTCAAGCTGTCGCCCATATCATCAGAAACATGCTGTAATCAAAGGGCAGATGGTTCATGCAGCAAGAATGACCACTTTGCATCCTGTTTTTTAGATAAATGTCATTTATTGCAAGAAATGGTTTTAAAAAGGGACTATCCTATTGCCATGATTAAGTCTATTAGGGATGAAGTAGACTGTAAAAGAAGAACTGGTATTTACATTCCTTTGTTAAAATACAAAGAGAATACCCAGAGTTCAATGTGTGATGTCACCGGTGATAAAACAATGGGTATGAATAGTAATGATGTTATTACTGATAAAAAATCCATTGAAATTAATTATGCATCAACATTTGTGATGGCCTGTTCTTCAGACAGCAGATATATTAAAGATGTTATACATAAAAATTGGTACAGTATTAAAAATCACCTCGAACTGAGTACAAAGTTGGGGAGCAGTCTCCACATTATCTACAGAAAGTGACAATGTATAAAAATATATCAGAAAATAATAATAAATATAACATTTGTAGTGAGAACTTTAAAATGTTCCGATGTAGAAGTTGCTCATATTGTAAATATATTTATAAATGTAAAACATTGGCAGTCAATAATATCATGATGAATATAAAGAGCAGATAAAGGTGTAATATTACCTGAGTGGTATATTTAGCTTTATATCAGCATTGCACTGCATATTACATAGGCAAAACAGATTGCAAATTGAAAGATAGAATATATGAGCACATTCACAATATTCACAATAGGAAAAGTGCCAGAGCTCTGTAAAACCATATATTTAACAATCATACGCATACGCTCCTATTTGTTAATATGGAGAAACTGGATATTAACCCTAGAGCTGGTCCATGGAAGACGCAGTTAGAATGTACAGAATTATGGTGGCAGATCAAATTAAATTCCATTGTACCACCAAGGTTAAATGAAATGGTGTCTATGATGAGCTTGTTGAAACTTAAACCGTAGTATAGGTAGGATATGTGTAATGTTTAGTAGTTTTAAACATTTGTTAAAATATTTTATATGACATTTTATGTGAATTTGATGTGATTTTTAAATCTGGTATATTCAATGATGTATGTAATTAGATTGGTATTATTGTATGTAGTGATCACAATTCATTCACATGAATAGATTTGTAACTTTGTAACACGGCTGTTTTTAATAAAGGATGAAAGCATTAAATTCAGTTGTTACATGTTCGGCTGGATCATCATTCAGTACATTTTGTAATCTTAGTTTTTGTGTGTGCTTTATTGTTTTTTAGTTGTGATACATGATATAACAATGTACACCCACTGCAATATCACTACAAATGCTTGATATACCAAAGAACTCACACTGTAGTAAGACTATTTGCTTTTGGTATACCTAGGTACTTACACTATAGTAAGACTGGGTCCACTAAGTAATTTTGAAAAGTCAAAATCTTGAACATCAGAATTTCTATGTTCAGATGTTCAAGATTTTGAAATCTCGAAATGGAAATGCAAAAAAAAAAAACTAAACTAAAAAAAAAAGTTAAACAACACATTGCTGCAGGGGGGCAAGCACCCCTGCACACCCCAAGTGGGGACCCCACACCCCCTTCTAGTTAAATATACCAACTCCGATATCCCACTACAGTGAAGAGAACTGTAAAGTTACCGTTCCGCACTATTGGGTGATCTCAATTGTTTAACTTTGAGATTTCAAAATTTCGAACATCTGGACGTTGGGATTCTGATATTTGAGATTTTGAAATTTTGAAATTAAAAAGTGGATCCAGTAAGACTACCTGTACAATATACACCAAGGCATTCACCCTGCAGTACCAATGCATTATATACCAAGGTACTCACATTTTACTAACACTACATGATATACCAAGGCACTCACACTGTCATAAGACTATCTATGCATAATGTATCAAGGTATTCATACTGTAATAAATCTACCTATACATGATATACCAAAGTACTCACACTGTAAAAGGACAACCTACACATGATTTATCAAAGAGCTCACACTGTATTAAGAGTACCTGTACATAATATACCAAAGTATTCACACCGTACTAACACTACCTATACATGATATACCAAAGTACTCACACTCTAGTAAGACTGTGTTTTTGATATACCAATGAACTTATATTGTAGTAAGACTCCCTATACAATATATACAAAGGTATTCACATTGCAGTAGCACTACCTATACATGATATACCAAGGTACTCACACTGCAGAAAGATTAACTATAAAGGTATACCATGGTATTCACACTGTAGTAACACTATGAATACTTGTTTACCAAGGTACTGACTGCAGTAAGACTAACTATAAAATATATACTAGGGTATTCACACTGTAGTAAGACTACCTATAACATGATATACCAAAATACTCACACTGTAATAACACTACGTATACATGGTATAGAAATGTACTCACATTATAAGTAATGCTACTTATATGTGATATTCCAAGGTAAGTACAGTGCATTATTACCACTTACACATGATGTACCAAGGTACTCACACTGCAGTAACACTACCTATACATGATATACAAAGTTACTCACACCATAGTAACATTACCTATGCATGATATAGTACAGTTGTGTACACTTACCATAAATGTAGATGTTCGAGTGTATTCACTGTTGCAGTCATTACATTTGGGTTATCTGCTTGCAGGTAGTTCTCAGTCGACCTGATTAACAAAGTCTTGGGTCCTGCATCAGTTGCTGTCCCTTCTTCCATGACGTCAGGTCATCAGGGGTATAAAACATGCAGCCAATGCCATTACATCCATTTTTCTTGCCCCAGATGTCAGGTGCCCCCCTAATGGGAAACAATTAAACATAAAAGCACAAAGGAATACCTCCAACAAAAAATCAAATACACCAAAAAGGCTTTTAAGCATAGTAAAGGAAAGTAGAGGTATAGCCAAAAGAAGTTAGAGAGAAAGAGGGAGGGTAACCAGCACTGCAACAGTGAATACACTCGAACATCTACATTTATTGTAAGTGTACACAACTGTACTATGTTCTTCATGTTTCACTGTTGCAGTCATCACATTTGGGTAGATTCCCAAAGCTATGACTGGGAGGAGGAGTTTAGATAACATTAGGGCCAGCTATTGGCCCTGCAAGACTGCAGTGGCAAAGCCAGCTCTGGATTTAGAGAAAACTGGCAAATGATAATACTTGGTGAAAGCATGTACAGAACTCTAGGTAGCAGCTTCTATGATGTCCCTGGTAGGAACACCTCTGAGAAAGGCTGTAGAAGTAGATGCAGCCCTGGTGGAGTGAGGTCTGATCCCCTGGGGGATAGGTTTTCCATGGTGCTTATAGCAGAAATGAATGCAATGGCTTATCCATTTAGAAATGGTTTGTTTTGAAATAGCCTTCTCATCTGCCCCTGCAGCAAATGCTACCAGCAGTTGTTCAGATTTTCTTTGAGGTTTAGTCCTGTCCAAGTAGAATCTAAGTTGTCTGTGCACATCCAAGGAATGCAGTATCCGTTCCCCTTTGTTCTGTGGATTGGGAAAGAAGGTTGGCAAATGAATGGACTGATTAAGAGCCACACTGGATACCACCTTGGGCATGAAGGATGGATTGGTTCTGAGTGACACCCTGTCTGCATGAAAGATGATGAAAGGCTCCACTGCCATAAGGGTCTGTAATTCAGATACCCTTCTAGCTGAAGTGATTGTTAAAAGGAAAGCTGTTTCCAAGAAAGAAATGTTAAGTCTGCAGTAGCAGCTGGCTTGAAAGGAGGTAGAGTGAGTTTCTCCAAGACAAAGTTAAGGTCCCAGGCTGGGGTTGGAGCTCTCCTGGGTGGTCTCAAAATGTTGGCCCCTCTGAGGAACTGCTTGAGCAGTGGATGAGAGAAGAGGGGAGGTTCTGTGTTATAATGAGCTGAAATGGCTGAGGCATGGATTTTAATGGAGGAAAAAGACAGGCCCTTGTGAAGCATCTCAGTTAAGTATTGTAAAATCTGAGGTAAATTGGGCGCTGCTGTGCTCATCCCTTGAGACTGGTTCCAAGCACAGAATCTTTTCCATTTTTCAACATAAGATTTTCTAGTACTAGGCCTCCTTGCCTCTAAGATGACATCCATCACCGGCTTGCTGAGGGATGGCAAGGGAGAGTTTAAGTAATTAGCCAGGCTGCAAGGATCAGTGTTGGAAGCTGAGGGTGCAGAATCTGTTTCTCCTGCTGAGACAGCAGGGAAGGAGTCTGAGGTAGGTGCCATGGAGATAACCATGACACACTGCGCAGGTGGGGGTACCAGTGTTGGCACGGCCAGTCTGGAGCAATCAAAATCATCCTTGATTTGTCCTGTTTGAATTTTAGTAGTACTTTGGAGAGCAGAGGTAGCAGGGGGAAGGCATAGACTGATAGGTTTTTCCAGCTGAAGGACAGAGCATCCACTTTCCAGGCTTGTTTGTGGGGAGTCCTTGTGCAAAATTTGTCCAATTTGTAGTTCTGGGGAGAGGCAAACAGGTCTATATCTGGGCTCCCCCATTCGCTTGTCAACATGTTGAAAATCCTTGGTTCCAGTTTCCACTTGTGTGGGTCCATGAGGTTTCTGCTTAGTCCATCTGCCAGTGTATTTAATTTTCCTGGCAGGAATTGAGCTTACAGGTGCACTTGGTAGCTCAAGGCTGTGTTCCACAATGCCATGGCTAGTCTGCAGAGGGGGTAAGAATGTGCCCTGCTTGTTTATATACCACATAACCGTGGTGTTGTCCGTCTTTACCATTAGTTGTCCTGGAAGAATGTAGTCCTTGAAGGCTGTCAGAGCATTCTGTACAGTTAACATTTCTTTTTGATTGATATGCAGGTGCATTTGACTTGGGTTCCATTTGCCCTGAATGCACTTCCCTGCCAGGTGAACCCCCCATGCATAGTCTGATGCATCTGTTTTTAGGGTTTGGGCAGCAGGGGGTGGTGTGAAAGGAAGTCCCTTGTTTTGGTGGCAGGCCTCTGCCCACCAATGGAACTCTAGGCGTAGGCAAGGTATGATAGGAATCATTGTTTCTAGGCTGTGAGAATGTTGACACCATAGGCTTTTTAGATACCACTGTATTTTCCTCATATGCAGTCTTGCATATGGAATTAGAAGAATGCAGGAGGCCATGAACCCCAGGGATTGCAGTATTTGTCTTGCAGATAGTAGGGTTTTTGTGGCCACTTGTTTGAAGTAGGTTGTCAAATTAATTTGCTTTTCTTACATGAGGTAAGCCATCTGGGAAGTTGTATTTAAGCTTGCACCCAGGAATGTAATTTGTTGACAGGGTACCAGTTGTGATTTCTTTTCATTTATGGTGTACCCCAGACAAGTTAGAACCATTTTTACAAAGGCCAGATGATTCAAAAGCATGTCCTGGCTTTCTGCCTGAATTAGACAATCGTCCAGGTATGGGTATATTTGAATACTTCTTTGCCTGCAAAATGCAATAACTGGAGCTAGGCACTTTGTGAATACCTTGGGTGCAGTAGGTAAGCCAAAGGGCAGTGCAGAGAACTGATAGTGCGTGTAGCCTGCTTTGAAGCGTAGGTATCTTCTGCGAGATTCCCTGATTGGGATGTGCAGGTATGCTTCTTTTAAAACTAGTGTTGCCAACCAGGCATCTTTGCCTAGCATAGGAAGTAATTAGTGAAGTGTCAGCATCTTGAATTTTGGAATGTCCAGAAAAGTGTTTAGAGTAGACAGTTCCAGGATAGGACACTTTGATTTGTCTTTTCTGGGTACCAGGAAAAGTCTCGAGTAGAAACCTTGTCCCTTTTCCTCTTCTGGAACCAGTTGAATAGCCCCCATGCTTAAGAGGGAAAGTACTTGTTTTTGGGCCTCTGCCCACTGATTTGGGGGTAGGTCCAGCCACCCACTTGGCATTGGCAACGTGTGGAAGTGAAATCTGTATCCCTGGGGCACTATATTTAAAACCCATTTGTCCTGGGTAATGAGTTCCCAATTCTTGGCATGAAGAGCAACCTTCCCCCCCAAAGGGGCAGTCAGAAGATAAGTGCTTGGAAATTTTAAAATGAAGTAATTGAGACAGTTTACCATAGGGGGGAGTCTTATTATTCCCAAACTTGGAAGTGGAGGCCCCCCACTGCTTAGTTCTGTGAGTCCCCTGGGACTGAAACCTGGGGTTTTTGCTGTGCTGGGTTTGGCTTGAGAAGACCTGGAAGGGGCTGGAAAAAAACAATTCTTAGAAGGCCAGTGCCTACTAAATCTAGGAGGCTGAACTTGTAAAAAATCTTTAAGAGTTTGCATAGATTTAGCTTTATCTTCCATCTTTTTAAGAACTTCTTCAGCCTTGTTGCCAAACATGTGGTCCTGATTTAAAGGAGCACCCAACAATTTAGCTTTAACATGATCAGACAAAGATTGCTCATTAAGCCAAGCATGCCTTCTAAGCACAGACCCAGTAACAGCAGCCCTGCAAGAGGCCTCTAATGAATCAAAACCACATTGCAAAGTATGTTTTCCAACTTGTTCAGCAGAATGCATTAAATCCTGTAAGTCTTTATTTTCCACACAGTCAGGAATCAACATAATTTTCTGTTTAAGCAGTCCGATAACATGTTGCTGATACTTTAACATATGAAACTGGCAGTTTAAAGCCCTAATGGCCAAGGTTGCAGAAGTGTAAACCTTCTTACTCCATCTATCCAGCGCCCTGGAGTCTCTATCAGAAGGGGTAGGATTTTTAGCAGTAGAAGCCTTAATGCCCTTGGGCCCCCTGTGAAATAGTCTCTGGATCTGCAATAGGATTTTGGAAAAGGAACTTGTGGGACTCAGGGACCCTGTAGTATCTGTCAGGTTTTCTGGGAGCAGGAGGCAGGGAATCAGGGGCCAAACTAGATTCTGAGAAAGCATCATCAACAATGTCTAGTACAGGAGGAATAGCCAAAGGCCTATGCTGAGGTAGGAGAAGGAAATCCCTAAGCCTCTTTTTTGAATCAGAAAATTCCTGGCTTCCCCCGTGAAAATGCTCCCTTAGAGTATGTAAGGTTTCCCCAAAAGAAAAATCCTCAGGAGGGGAAGCAGAGGGAATAGAGTCCTCTGCATCAGAATCCTCATAAGTAGGTAAGGGCAAATCCAGATCATCAGAATAATCAGAAAAAAACAGAATCCTGGTCAGAAGATTCATAATCAAGCTCAGTCCTAGGCCTCTTAGAAGAGAGGGGTTGGCTACCCCTGATTAGAGTTATTAGATCTTCAGCCATTCTTATCATTTGTTTTTTAGGCATAGAGGCCTGAGCATGAGGCCTGGGCATCGGTTTTTTAGACATGGATCGAGATTTAGGCCTTAGTAATGAAAGAGGTGTCGATTTAATATGCAAGTCCATAAGCCTGAATACACCCTCAGAAGCCGGTGCCTGCACAGCGGCTCTGGACCCATCCAAGGTAGAGACATCCATGGGTTCCATAGTTGAAGCATCTCATGGCATACCGCACTCTGAATGGGTCTCAGTAGAGGCCTGCAAATCAGAAGTAGAGGGCATCAGGGGCTGCAAAAGCCCCTCACTGAGTACTGGCGAACTGGCGACTGGCTTAGGAGAAGCGTCGTTGGCAGTTTTGGACCTCAGTGGCCTGTCTCTGTCTTTATCTTTGCAATTTTTTGGAATCCCAGTAGTCGGATGGCTAACCAACGACATTTCAGGATAATTAAACCAAGAACCAAAATATTTAGAGGCAAAAATATACCGACGACGGATAGTGCACTGATTAAATAAAGAACAAAACTGACAGCAAGGTATGTCGTGGTTGAGGCCTAGCAAGGAATACAGTACAAATGAAAATGTTTATGAGGTATTTGCTTTCCACAAGTAATGCAATTATTAACTTTTACTGACATCGGTAAGGAGCAAGAAAAAGTTTCCCCAATGGGCTACTTAGCTTTTAGTTGACGACTTTGGTTCTGAAACTCGAAAATGAAAATTTCAGGAGTTGGCCGACTGGCACTTGCGAACTGCTTCTGCTTCGGGCACCACACAGCAAGAAAGACTGATGTAATTGTGTCAGCTGCATGTTTTATACCCCTGACGACCTGACGTCATGGAAGAAGGGACAGCAAACAATGCAGGACCCAAGAATTTGTTAATCAGGCCAACTGAGGGCAACCTGCCAGCAGATTACCCAAATGTAATGACTGCAACAGTGAAACACGAAGAACATTCCAAGTTACCAACACTGTAGTTTGTTTGTTTGTGTCTTTTGGCTTTTTCCTGGTTAGGGGTCACCACAGCGGAACTCCGGTCCGCTAATGATTGGCAGTTGATTTTTACATACCGGCTTGCCAGGCCTGATGCACAACCTTCAACAAAGGTATGCCCATTCATGCATGTCTCCACACAGAAGACGCTCTAGCTGAGAATCAAACTGGACAGCGTCTTACTGTGAGGCGACAACGCTACCGCAGCACCACCACCGCGGGTTACCAACACTGTAGTAAGACTATGTATAAATGATATACCAAGGTACTCACACTGCAATAACACTACTAACACATGGTATACCAAGGTACATACTCTGCAGTAACACAACCTCTACATGCTATATCAAGGTACGCACACTGTAGTAACACTACCTATACATGATATACCAAGGTACTCCCACTTTAATAGCACTACCACTCCATTAAATACCAATGTATTCAAACTGTAATAACACTCCCTATACATGATATACCAAGGTACTCCCACTTTAATAGCACTACCACTCCATGAAATACCAAGGTATTCAAACTGTAGTAACACTCCCTATATGTGGCATAACAAGGTATTTACACAGTAGTAACAATAAATAATGTGACATACCAAAGGACTTACTCTGTAATATCACTACCTATAAGTGATATTTCAAGGTATGCATACTATAGTAGAACTACCTCTACATGTTATACCAAGGTACGCACACAGTATTAGAACTATCTATTCATGATGTACCAAGGAAAATACACTGTAGTAACACAACCCATAAACAATATATTAAGGTCCTTACACTGTAATAACACTACCTATACATGATATACCAAGGTTCTCACACTGTAGAAAGATTATCTATACATGATATACCAAGGTATTCACACTGCAGTAACAGACCTATACATGCTATATGAAGGTACTCACACTGTAGTAACACTATCTGTGCATGATTTGCCAAGGTACTCAGACTGTGGTAAGACTATCAATACATGATATACCTAGGTGCTCACACTGTAGTAAGACTATACATGATATAAAAAGGTATTCAAACTGTAGTAAGACTATATATACATGGTATACCAGGGTACTCAAAGATCTAGTAATACTAACACTACATATTCATATTATCCCAAGTTGCCCACAGAGTAATAACTCTATGCAGTATTTACTAAGGTACTCACACTGTAATAACATAACCTATACATGTTATAGCAAGGTACTTACACTGTAGTAATTCTGTCTATGCATAATACACAAAAATACACTTTTTAACACTACCTATGCATAAGTCAAGGTATTCATACTTTAGTAAGGCTATTTATACATGATATACCAAGATGCTCGCATTGTAGTAAGACAACCTATACATGATATCCCAAGGTGCTCACTGTGCAATAACAGTACCTATACATGATGTACAAATGTACTCACACCATAATAGCACTCTCTAAACATGATATACCAAGGTACTCACACTGCAGTAAGACTACCTATAAAAGACATACCAAGTATTCACACCATAGTAACACTATCAGGCATGATATGCCAAGGTTTTCACATTATAGTAAGACTATCAATACATGACATATCAAGGAACTCACACTGTGATGGGATTATCTACACATGATATATCAAGGTATTCAATTTTTAGAAACACTACTCATAGTTTATAATCCAAGAAACTCACATTTAGTAACACTACCTATACGTGACTTGCCACGGTACTCACAGTATAATAAACAGTACACATACGTGGTATACCAAGGTACTCACACTGCAGTAACACTACCTATACGTGACTTGCCACGGTATTCACAGTATAATAAACACTACACATATGTGCTATACCAAGGTACTCACACTGCAGTAACATTACCTATACGTGACTTGCCACAGTACTCACAGTATAATAAACAGTACACATATGTGCTATACCAAGGTACTCACACTGCAGTAACACTACCTATACGTGACTTGCCACAGTACTCACAGTATAATAAACAGTACACATATGTGCTATACCAAGGTACTCACACTACAGTAACACTACCTATACGTGACTTGTCACGGTACTCACAGTATAATAAATACTACACATACGTGGTATGCCAAGGTACTCACACTGCAGTAACACTACCTATACGTGACTTGCCACAGTACTCACAGTATAATAAACAGTACACATACGTGCTATACCAAGGTACTCACACTACAGTAACACTACCTATACATGACTTGCCATGGTACTCACAGTATAATAAACAGTACACATACATGGTATACCAAGGTACTCACACTGCAGTAACACTACCTATACGTGACTTGCCACGTTATTCACAGTATAATAAACACTACACATACATGCTATACCAAGGTACTCATACTGCAGTAACACTACCTATATGTGACTTGTCACGGTACTCACAGTATAATAAATACTACACATACGTGGTTTGCCAAGGTACTCACACTGCAGTAACACTACCTATACATGACTTGCCATGGTACTCACAGTATAATAAACAGTACACATACGTGCTATACCAAGGTACTCACACTGCAGTAACACTACCTATACGTGACTTGCCACGGTACTCACTGTATAACAAACAGTACACATACGTGGTATACCAAGGTACTCACACTGCAGTAACACTACCTATACGTGACTTGCCACGGTATTCACAGTATAATAAACACTACACATACGTGCTATACCAAGGTACTCATACTGCAGTAACACTACCTATACGTGACTTGTCACGGTACTCACAGTATAATAAATACTACACATAAGTGGTATGCCAAGGTACTCACACTGCAGTAACACTACCTATACATGACTTGCCACGGTATTCACAGTATAATAAACAGTACACATACGTGCTATACCAAGGTACTCACACTGCAGTAACACTACCTATATGTGACTTGCCACGGTACTCACAGTATAATAAACAGTACACATACGTGGTATACCAAGGTATTCACATTGCTGTAACACACCTATAAATAATATATGAAGGTACTCACACTGGTACTCATACTGTAATAACACAGCCTATATATGGTATACCAAGGTATCCACACCATAGTAACATAGCCAAATTCTTTGACACATTGCAGTTTGCCTACTGGACAAATAGATTAACTGCTGAAGCCATTTTGGTGGCACTTCACTTCACATTAGAACATCTTGAAGAGAAGAACAACTATGCCAGGCTGTTGTTCATAGATTTCAGCTCGACTTTCAATACGGTGATTCCAATGCAACTTATAGAAAAGCTAATCAACCTTGGCATGAAGAAAGGGCTGTGCAACTGGATCCCCAATTTCTTGACTGGAAGACCACAAAGGACCTGTGCTGGTAACAGCACTTCAGCAGGTATTACAATCAACACTGGAGTACCCCGGGCTGTGTGCTCTGTCCTCTGCTGTTCACAATCATTACCCATGACTGCTCTGCAAAAGCTAGCAACAACCACATTTCATATTCGCAGATGAGACCACAGTGGTGGGACTCATAAGTGGTGATGACGAGAGTGGGTACAGGAATGAGGTCAACGCAGATGACATCACAGTGGTGGGACTCATAAGTGGTGATGACGAGAGTGGGTACAGGAATGAGTTCAACGCAGATGACATCACAGTGGTGGGACTCATAAGTGGTGATGACGAGAGTGGGTACAGGAATGAGTTCAACGCAGATGACATCACAGTGGTGGGACTCATAAGTGGTGATGACGAGAGTGGGTGCAGGAATGAGTTCAACGCAGATGACATCACAGTAGTGCGACTCATAAGTGGTGATGACGAGAGTGGGTACAGGAATGAGGTCAACGCAGATGACATCACAGTGGTGGGACTCATAAGTGGTGATGACGAGTGGGTACAGGAATGAGGTCAACGCAGATGACATCACAGTGGTGGGACTCATAAGTGGTGATGACGAGAGTGGGTACAGGAATGAGGTCAACGCAGATGACATCACAGTGGTGGGACTCATAAGTGGTGATGACGAGAGTGGGTACAGGAATGAGGTCAACGCAGATGACATCACAGTGGTGGGACTCATAAGTGGTGATGACGAGAGTGGGTATCAGAATGAGGTCAACGCAGATGACATCACAGTGGTGGGACTCATAAGTGGTGATGACGAGAGTGGGTACAGGAATGAGGTCAACGCAGATGACATCACAGTAGTGCGACTCATAAGCGGTGATGATGGGAATGGGTATAGGAATGAGGTCATCTCCCTGATTGAATGCTGCAATAGCAACAATTTTGACCTGAACATCAATAAAACAAAAGAAATCATATTATCGACTTTAGAAAAAGCTCTGCCATCCACCTTCTTCTCACGATCAATGGTAAAGAGGTGAAGAGAGTCCAAACTACTCAGTTCCTGTGATACACATATCAGAGGATCTTTCTTGGAGTACAAACACAGGCCAGCTAATTAAAAAAGCCCACCAGTGACTAAACTTCCTATGAAGGCGTAGAAAAGCAGAGCTATGAATGCTCTAAATACCTTCTACAGAGGAGCCATGGAGAGCAACTGCACTGTATGATTTAGTAACACCACAACGGCTGAAAGGAAGATGCTGCAAAGAATAATAAGAACAGCAGAAAAGATCGTGGGCACCAGTCGTCCTACCTTACAGGAGCACTTTCAAATGAGATGTTAAAAGAGGTCCCTTAAAATACTAAGTGACACTTCTTATCCAGTATATGGTTAATTCACTAAACTTGCATCTGGTTGAAGGTTATGAAATATCTGCTGCAGGAGCTCCAGATTCATGAACAGTTTTTATCCTACAGCAGTAAGACTCATTATGCAGACATAAAGAGCTGTATAGACCAACAACATTAATGCAGACATAAAGAGCTGTATAGACCAACAACATTAATGCAGACATAAAGAGCTGTATAGACCAACAACATTGGGCATCTACACTGGTGCTCAATATCCTCAAGAAAGGATAACAGGGATTGCAGACCACATGCCATGACAGGGCTCACCACTCAATGGTGTAAAACATGGCTGTAGGTGATTCAGTCATGTTGACTAATGTCACCAAATGGACACGGCTATTGCTGGTGATCAGTGAGATGAGGAGCCAGCCTACTCTGACGTATGCCAGGGACCCATGATAACTGTGTCGGGTGTGTTTGTGTGCCACTATTGGCTTGTGTGTGCCACCCATGAAGCCCAGCAGCACCTGGGTCAATAAGCCAGTGTCCAGTTGCCCAGCCATGGGATAGCTCTGTTGAGCGAAAGCTAGATGCAACTTGCCAAACATGGCACAGAGAAGACTGCACATGTTATGTATCCCAGAGACAAAATGGAAGGGCAGTACAGCAAAGACACTTGGCTTGGCATCCAGACTAACTCTACTACTCAGGAGGAAGACAAGCTAGAAATGGTGTGAGAATTGTGGTGAGAGAGAGGCTTCAGAAGGTAGTGAGGGATATCATCAGAATTAGTGGCAGACTCATGGCAATCAGACTCCAGCCTAATGATAGGGTGGAATTCATAATCTCAGCCTAGGCCCCACAGCAAGGTTATGATACTGATGAAAAGAGTGCATTCATACATCAGTTGCAGGACCTACTAGATAAAGCAGGACAACATGACTTGGCGTTGATAATTGGGTGACTAGAATGCACATATCTGGACAGACAGAACAGGATATGAGGATTGCATGGGTTCACATGAGTGGTGCAACACGAATAAAGATGGAGAGGTCATTCCAGACTTCTATCCTGCAAATGGCTTGCTAGTAGCCAACACATGATTCAGAAAGACAGACAGTTACAAGATCACATACAACTCAGGTAGACTTCTCCTTGTAAGGAAAGAGTACTGGGATAGAATCAGTGATTCCAAAGTCACCCCAATTAAATAGTTGTCCCAGAGCATAAACCACTGATTGCCACAATCAGCTGCAGCCAATGGTCAGAGAAGGTTCTAAGGTCAACAGAGACCAGGCTGAAGACCTGGAAGTTACTGGAGAGAAAGTACAAAAGTTCAAGGAATTAATATCCAAGAAAAGGAGGAAGACAGGCTAGAAATGGTGTGAGAATTGTGGTGAGTTGGGCAACTGGACACTGGGTTACTGACCCAGGGCTGCTGGGCTTCATGGGTAACACACACAAGCCAATAGAGGCAGATACACACCTCCCAAATAGTAGCTCAAAAAGCTTTTAATGATGCTGAAACATATTTAAGTAAATCACAACTAATCCTCAACCCCAAAAAAAACACAGTTAATGCTATTTACCAATAGCAAAAAAACAGCGACCACCCCTCCTTTCACCATTCCTTCAGCAAGCAACGCAGTCATTCAACCAGTTGAGCATACACAAATCCTTGGCATGACAATTGACAACAAACTCAGATTTGACCAACACATAGTTATCACCATTAAGAAAGTTTACATTAAACTTGGCTGACTGTACAGAAACAAGCCATTCCTCACTGACAATATCAGACGAGTCATATCCAGCACCTTCTGCCTCTCTATGCTCCTTTATGCTTTCCCCCTCTTTATTAACTTAAAAAAATCAGACTAAACCAAATTGGAAACTTGCTACAACAAAAAAGCTCACTTTGCAGCCAGCCTTCACCAGTAAACCCACCATCGTATTGCGCTATATAAATTAAATTGGCTTGAGTTACCTAACCTTCCCCGTCTCTGCCACATTATATTCACACACAATATCATCTTCCATCCTGAGAATTGCCCATCCAAAATGAACTTGTTGCTCCCTACTCATACCCACGAAGTTTAAGATCTGCAGACAGAAACTTTCTCACAGTAACAAAACTAACAACACTCATAGTGAAGCCGTATTCTCGAATCAAATGGCCAAATTCTGGAACTCTCTACCCCACACCCTCCAAAACACACCTGAATCTACCAGTTTCAAATAACTACTATTTGAACATCTTTCCAAAAACTGGCATTGCTCCTGCACCAACCCTGACCGACAAGACATCTATAACTCTCTCAGCACACGGTCCACTCCTTACCTCATTTTATATATATATATATATATATATATATATATATATATATATATATATATATATATGGGTCTAGGACATTTTACTAAATGCATATTTCACTGAAAGCTCAATTCACTGAAAACTCAGTTCACGGAAAAACATTTCACTGAAACTTATATATGGCCTTTTCCCCAGTGTAGTGCAACCTTGGAGTTTGTATATATAGTAAGGGTGTGTGTGGGGGGCATAGCCTCCCACATATTTTAAATATTTTGAAGTATATACATGGATACTTGCAATTCCAATATGTTACTCTTTTCAGAACATAATATATACTTAAAATATGTGGGGGGCTACTCCCCCATACCCCCCTTACTATATATACTAACTCCAGAGTCACACTACAGTGGGGAAAAGGCCATATATAACTTTCATTGAAATGTGTTTCAGTGAATTGAGTTTTCAGTGAATTGTGCTTTAAGTGATTTCTGTTCAGTCATTTGAGTTTCAGTGAAATGTCCTAGACCCATATATATATATATATATATATATATATATATATATATATATATATATATATATATATATATATATATCCAAACCTGACAGACAAGATATCTATAACTCTCTCAACACACTGTCCACTCCTTACCTCACTTTCTCCCAATCCTTGGTATTATTACTGCTTATAAAAAAATATCTATAAAGGAAATCTCATTTGTTCATAACTATTGCTTAATATGTACAGAGTTCTAATTTTATTATTCTCGCAGCGATCTTGACTAAAAAGCTTGTGTGATTTGTTTTAACTTGTATCTACTAAAAACAGTATTAAATACCACTTTGTATAGAGTAACTGGATGATGTGCATTCTGCATCTTACTGTATGTATACTATTGTACTAACTAATTATTGCATTTTGCTTATATTTCTGTGGAGCTTTTCCCCCCAGGCCTCCACTGAAAATGGGCCGGTAAACAGATCTAAATAAATAAATAAATAGGTGGAGATGAAGAAGAATGCACCTCAAAACACCATGAGTAGGACTTCAGAACAGATACGTGGCTAAGCCAGGTATGGAAATAAGGAACATGAGAAAAGCTGGTGGTGGAATGCTTAAATCCTGGAAGTCATCAAAAGGAAGAAGAAATGCTGGAAAAAGTGGCAGAAAGAAAATACAGACCAGGCTAGGAAGGAATATTGGTTGGTTAACAAAGAAGCTAAGAAAGGAGTTGAAATAACAAAGAGCAGGGCATTGGAGGCACTCTGTCAGCTTCTGGAAAGTGACTTGATAGTCGGCACAATGAAATTATATCAGGTTACAAGACCAAAACAAAAAGATAAAGAAGATAATCAAGCACACGTCTTAAAGGATACCAGAATGAACACTGACTGGTGCAACAACCTGTTCACCAATCAACAGGACATCAAAGGCAGATGGAAGTAGTTCCCGCAGCTTCTGAATGAAGAAAATCCCACAGAAGCTCTACTTCCCCAGACACAGCCTACAATGAGAGAAGGGGAGGAGCTGTACTGCCCCAGACACAGTCCATGATGAGAGAAGGGGAGGAGCTGTACAGCCTCAGACACATCCTATGGTGAGAGAAGGGGAGGAGCTGTGCTGCCCCAGACACAGCCCATGATGAGAAAAGGGAAGGAACTGTACTGTCCCATACACAGCCTACAATGAGAGAAGGGGAGGAGCTGTACTGCCCCAGACACAGCCCATGATGAAAGAAGGGAAGGAGCTGTACTGTCCCATACACAGCCTATGATGAGAGAACGGGAAGAGCTGTACTGCCCCAGACACAGCCTATGATCAGAGAAGGGGAGGAGCTGTACTGCCCCAGACACATCCTACGATGAGAGAATGGGAGGAGCTGTACTGCCCCAGACACAGCCCATGATGAAAGAAGGGAAGGAGCTGTACTGTCCCATACACAGCCTATGATGAGAGAACAGGAAGACCTGTACTGCCCCAGACACAGCCTATGATGAGAGAAGGGGAGGAGCTGTACTGTCCCAGACACAGCCTATGATGAGAGAAGGGGAGGAGCTGTACTGTCCCAGACACAGCCTATGATGAGAGAAGGGGAGGAGCTGTACTGCCCCAGACACAGTCCATGATGAGAGAAGGGGAGGAGCTGTACAGCCTCATACACATCCTACGATGAGAGAAGGGGAGGAGCTGTACTGCTCCAGACACAGCCCATGATGAGAGAAGGGGAGGAGCTGTACTGCCCCAGACACAGCCCATGATGAGAGAAGGGGAGGAGCTGTACAGCCTCATACACATCCTACGATGAGAGAAGGGGAGGAGCTGTACTGCTCCAGACACAGCCCATGATGAGAGAAGGGGAGGAGCTGTACTGCCCCAGACACAGCCCATGATGAGAGAAGGGGAGGAGCTGTACAGCCTCATACACATCCTACGATGAGAGAAGGGGAGGAGCTGTACTGCTCCAGACATAGCCCATGATGAAAGAAGGGAAGGAGCTGTACTGTCCCATACACAGCCTATGATCAGAGAAGGGGAGGAGCTGTACTGCCCCAGACACAGCCTATGATGAGAGAAGGGGAGGAGCTGTACTGTCCCAGACACAGCCTATGATGAGAGAAGGGGAGGAGCTGTACTGTCCCATACACAGCCTATGATGAGAGAACAGGAAGAGCTGTACTGCCCCAGACACAGTCCATGATGAGAGAAGGGGAGGAGCTGTACAGCCTCAGACACATCCTACGATGAGAGAAGGGGAGGAGCTGTACTGCCCCAGACACAGCCCATGCTGAGAAAAGGGAAGGAACTGTACTGTCCCATACACAACCTACAATGAGAGAAGGGGAGGAGCTGTACTGCCCCAGACACAGCCCATGATGAAAGAAGGGAAGGAGCTGTACTGTCCCATACACAGCCTATGATGAGAGAACGGGAAGAGCTGTACTGCCCCAGACACAGCCTATGATCAGAGAAGGGGAGGAGCTGTACTGCCCCAGACAGAGCCTATGATGAGAGAAGGGGAGGAGCTGTACTGTCCCAGACACAGCCTATGATGAGAGAAGGGGAGGAGCTGTACTGCCCCAGACAGAGCCTATGATGAGAGAAGGGGAGGAGCTGTACTGTCCCAGACACAGCCTATGATGAGAGAAGGGGAGGAGCTGTACTGCCCCAGACACAGCCCATGCTGAGAGAAGGGGAGGAGCTGTACAGCCTCATACACATCCTACGATGAGAGAAGGGGAGGAGCTGTACTGTCCCAGACACAGCCTATGATGAGAGAAGGGGAGGAGCTGTACTGCCCCAGGCACAGCCCATGCTGAGAGAAGGGAAGGAGCTGTACTACTCCAGACATAACTTATGATGAGAGAAGGGGAAGAGCCCACACTAGAAGAAGTAAGAACAGCACTAAGGAAAATGAACTCAGGGAAAGCAACAGGCTCAGATGAGGTTACAGCAGATATGATAAAGATATTGGGTGAGATGGGGAGAAATGGCTCCTGAGGGTTCCCATTGCAGTATGGAGAGAAAGGTGTACCCAGATTACTGGAGAATAAGCACAATAAGGGAACATTCTCTCCTGTGGGAAGTACAGAGGTAGCAAACTCTTGTCACACAGCATGAAAGGTCTGGAGAGGGTGAATGATAATCTAATAGGTAGAAACCAAGATGGTAGATAAGTAGTTTGGATTCAGATTAGGGTGCAGCATAACTCACATGATGTTTGTAATGAGACACATAGTTGAGAGGAAGCTAGAGATGACATATCCCAAAAAGCTGATTCAGGCAGTACTAAGGTGCTTTTAAATGCCAGAAACATTGGTAGAATCAGTGCAGGCTATGTACTAGGATCCAATAGCCCAAGTAAGGACAGTGTTTGGTATCACTGAGGGGTTTACAGTGGGAGTGGGTGTGCACCAGGGGTCAGTTCTGAGCCCACTGCTGATCAACAAAGCTGCTGTATGCAGATGATGTGGCATTACAGGCAGACCCTGTGCAAGAACGTCAGCAAAGGATAGGAGAATGGAATGCAAAATTGAAGGGAAATGGGATGAACTTATGTACAGGGTTGTGAGGATGGCCTAATGGTTAAGGTGTTTGCCTTACAAACACAAGGTTCAGAGTTTGAGTCTCACAAGGGATAATTGGCAAGGCTTAAAATGGCTCACAAGGGCAGCTAGCCTGGTACTAATCTATGAACCTATGAACTTCTATGATAAGGCAGTGGTAATGGAAGAAAATTGAAGAAAATTGGGGAAATCAGAAGAGGCTGAGAATTCAGATAGAATGGAAGAGAGTGAAACAGATTAATAGCTTCAAGTATCTGAGAGGGGTGGTTAGGGAGAAGCCAAGTTTGAAAGAAGAGGTCAAAGCTACAAATAGAGGGACTGCAGGCCACTGGCATAAAGTATCAGGTGTAGCATATGACAGAAGAATGCCAAAGAAATTGAAAAGGTGTACAAAACAGTGGTGCGACCAGTACTTCTGTATGGTACAGAAACCTGGGCAGTAAAGGTAAAGCAGCTGAGAAAACTAGAGGTGTTGGAAATGAAGTGCCTGATAATGGTGGTAGGATGCACACTGTGGGACAGACAAAGAAATGGGGACATAAAAGCAGAAGCCAAAGTAGCTCCAATTGCAGAAAAGATCAAAGAGAATAGATTACAGTGGTTTGTGTCACTTGTCTTGTACATACAATTAAGACGATGAGTCTTGGGTGTTGATTTAAGTAGTTTATTACATACAAACACATCAGGATGGATGGCAGGAACATTAAACTTAAACAAACTAACTGTCTGACTGACTACTACGCATGTATATGCTATGACTCTGGCTGCTCAGTCAAAATGGCACTCCTGTTTGCACATGCTCAGTACTTATATGCACGTGCCAACTGATTGAAATGCTTCTTAAAGGTATATCACACACTCTGATCTACATCCTCCCTCTTCACTGAGCTGTCTAATATAGGTAATGACATTTGAACAGGCATGCAATTTATACAGACAATAATAAACAAAACAACAGTCATGTCCAGGAACTAAGTTTAGAGATGCGACCTGATCTCATAATATAATAGTTAGGACTGGGTTTAACTACAGGGGCAGTCACTGGGGAATGTTCTGCTTCAGGACTCTCAGGAATATTCCCTGGAACAGGGATTGCTGACGCAATGTTCTCTGGAACAGGATCATTAAACAAGTCACTCTGAGAATTAATCTTTATTACAGGCAAGATGCTGTATCACTGGCCCTGACACCAGTAATAACTGCTTCCAATTCCACCTAAACCCCATACCTTGTTATTCCAGAATGTACAATCTTGGCTCTTGACACAAACTTTTCCCAAATCCAATGTGACCAAAACCTTTTGATGTCTGCATCCTCACTATCTCCCCTTCTTTTAATGAACTGAGTGGTTTGCTGATCTTATCACAGTAGAACTTCTTGGACAAACACTTTTACAACAATTGGGCTTTCACTGTTTTATTTTTTTAGCATATGGAACTAATAACTTGCTACTGATTGGTAATGTGATTCTGGTTTGTGCTGACAGTCTCTGGACAGGTGAACCAAGATGATTATCACAAGGAATGTTTCTGAGATTTAGCAAATTTAGAAAAACATTGGTATTGTCACATTTAGATTTCTCTAGCACCTGTTTTGCCCTTTGAACTGCAAGTTCAGCCAAGCCATTTGACTGCAGGTACTCAGAACTACTTGTAATATGAACTAAGTCCTATGTTTCAGCAAATTATTTGGGTTGGGAGGGTGGCCTAATGGTTAAGGTGTTTGCCTTATAAACACAAGGTGCAGGGTTTGAGTCTCACAAGGGATAATTGGCTAGGCTATAAAAATGGCTCGCAAGGGCAGTTAGCCTAGTACTAATCTATGAACCTATGAACCTGCTGACTTGTAAACTGTGCATCATTGTCAGAAATGACTCTGTGTGGACTACCATGGACATAAAATTGTCTCTATTACTTAGTACTGACAGTACTGGATGTTAGGTTAGGAAGTAGGTCAATCTCGAACCAATTTGAATAAAAGTCTACTAATACCAAGAAATGCTAACCATTCCACTCGAAAATATCTGTGGCTAATGTCAACCAAGGTAGTTCTGGAATTTGGCTTAACTGAGGTGGTTCTTTTTGCTGATGCAGTTTATACTATTACAAACAGAACAAGATGAAAGTACTTTATTGATATCTTTGGACACAGAAGACCAAAATACTAGTCCTCTCACCCTTCTTTTGGTAGAATCAGTTCCAGGGTGGCCATGATACAAGATCTTATTATACTCTTGTAAGGATTTTGGAACAATGACTTTTAGGCCTTTCATGATGATACCATTGTCTGACAAAATCTCATCACTTTATGGAAAATACTGTTGCAGATCTACTGGTAAACAAGATTGTTTTGAAGGCCATTCTTGACTGATAAAGAGTTTGATACTTCTGCAGAATTGGATCTGAAGCTGTGTGAGTACTGAGCTGGTCAAGATGTGTGGAAGAAAGATTTCTCACTTCCAAGACTTCAAAATCAGATTGCTCATTGTTATGCTGTTCTGTGTTTTTTTTTTCTGGGCAATAAAGATAAGGTATCAGCAAGATAAATAAGTTTGCCTTTCATGTAAACAAGATTAAAATTATACTTTTGCATCTTGAGCATCATGCATGGCAGTCTGGCAGGAGCTGTATGCATAGGCTTCTCAAAATAATGACTAGAGGCTGGTGGTCAGTTTCTATCTGGATAAGTCTGCCATATTGTAATCCACAAAAAAAAAAAAAAAAAAAATTTATTACACTTTTTGGTTTTTGCTCCTATCATAATACCTGTAATAACTTGTATTATCTACTTCTGTTTATAAATTATAACCTTGTATTGCCTATCTCTGTTTAAACTTGCAATACTCAATGGAGCTTTTCTCCCCGGGCCTCTACTGAAAATGGACATATATCCAGCTAGACTAGCCTGGTCAACAAATGTAAAATAAATAAATAAATAAATAAATAAATAAATAAATAAATAAATAATTATAATCATGGAACTTCAAACATGCAAACACAATCTCCAAAAGCTCTTTCTCAATCTGGGCATACTGTGTCTTGGTTTGGGAAAGAGTTCTTGATGAAGAGGCTGCTGGTCTACCCTCTTGAAGAATGACTGAACCTAGACCAAACTTAGAAGCATCACAGGAAAGAGTAACTGGTTTGTGAACATCATAGTAGCATAGATTGGGTGGATTGGCTATTTTCTGTTTCAAGGCATCAAATACTCTTTGGTGTTGCTCTGACCATGACCAGGTTATATCTCTGCATGTCAGCTCTCTTAGTGGTGCTAAAAGTTGGCTTAAATCTGGAATGAACTTGGCTAAATAGTTGACCATACCAAGAAAACATTGTAAGGCTTAGACATTGTCTGGAGCTGGCATCTAAAGAATTTCTGTTTGCTTGGAAGGAGCTGGCTGTATGCCTAAACTGGTAAATAAATGACCAATGTAAGTAACTTCTCTTAGCCTGAATTCACACTTCTGAGGATTTAGCTTAAGATTCACTTTACATGCCCTTTCCAGGACTTTCTTGAGGTTTCTGTCATGTTCAACTTCACCATTGCCTCCTACTAGTATATCATCTACTATAATAGCATATGGATAGTTAAAAAACATTTACTCCATTGCACGTTGAAAGACGTCACTGGTAAATGGTATTCTTAGAAATTTGTACCTCCCAAATGGTGTACCAAATGTGGTTAGCAATGAAGATTTACGATCAAGTGAAATCTGCCAAAATGAACTTTTTGCATCTAAGACAGAAAAAACAGAGGCATTTGACATGAGGGCAGCAACCTCTTCAACTGTCCGCATAGGATGACGAGGTATTTTCAATGCTTTGCTCAAGATATCATCTGAGCTTTTCTTATGAGCTACTGCCACGGAAGATACCCATTCAGTTGGTTCTTCTGCTGGACAAATTACTCCTAGTGGCATAAGTTTGTCTAACTTGGCCTTGACTCTGTTCTGTATAGCTACTGGAACTTTCTGTGCTGGTCTGATAACTGGACTGATCTCTGGGTCGAACTTCATGGAGTACACAACTGGTAGTTTGCCTAATTTGTCTGCAAAAATATCAGCAAACTCAGAAAAAAATAGTCTGGGTGAAATGTGAACTGCTGTCATTCAGGCTTACATGGTGAAATTCTTTATTAAGTGAAACCAGTCCCATTTTCAAATTGGCTCTGAGGCCTAATAATGACTGCATGTGTCTCTTGACTACATAAAACTGCATGTCATAGTTGTTCCCAGCAGAGTAATATGAAAGCACTACTGAGCCTTTCGTTTGAATCTCTTCACCACCATAAGCAACAAGCTTCGCACACTTTGTAAAATCAAGTTGTTCTGCAGCTCTTACTCTAACAAATGTTTCTGGT
>NC_056729.1:1836898054-1836960554 GCF_019279795.1 Protopterus annectens
AGTAACACTACCTATACCTGATGTACAAAGGTACTCATACTCTAGTAACACTACCTATACATAATGTACAAAGGTACTCGTACTCTAGTAACACTACCTATATCTGATGTACAAAGGTACTCGTACTCTAGTAACACTACCTATACCTGATGTACAAAGGTACTCGTACTCTAGTAACACTACCTATACCTGATGTACAAAGGTACTCGTACTCTAGTAACACTACCTATAAATGATGTACAAAGGTACTCGTACTCTAGTAATACTACCTATACCTGATGTACAAAGGTACTTGTACTCTAGTAACAATACATATACATGATGTACAAAGGTACTCGTACTCTAGTAACACTACCTATACCTGATGTACAAAGGTACTCATACTCTAGTAACACTACCTATACCTGATGTACAAGGGTACTTGTACTCTAGTAACACTACCTATACCTGATGTACAAAGGTACTCGTACTCTAGTAACACTACATATACCTGATGTACAAAGGTACTCTTACTCTAGTAACACTACCTATATATGATGTACAAAGGTACTCGTACTCTAGTAACACTACCTATACCTGATGTACAAAGGTACTCGTACTCTAGTAACACTACCTATACATGATGTACAAAGGTACTCGTACTCTAGTAACACTACCTATACCTGATGTATAAAGGTACTCGTATCTCTAGTAACACTACCTATACCTGATGTACAAAGGTACTCATACTCTAGTAATGCTACCTATACCTAATGTACAAAGATACTTGTACTCTAGTAACGCTACCTATACCTGATGTACAAAGGTACTCATACTCTAGTAATGCTACCTATACCTGATGTACAAAGGTATTCATACTCTAGTAACGCTACCTATACCTGATGTACAAAGGTACTTGTACTCTAGTAACACTACCTATACCTGATGTACAAAGGTATTCATACTCTAGTAACACTACCTATAACTGATGTACAAAGGTACTCATACTCTAGTAACACTACCTATACCTGATG
The DNA here is from genome assembly GCF_019279795.1 of Protopterus annectens. NCBI lineage: Eukaryota > Metazoa > Chordata > Ceratodontiformes > Protopteridae > Protopterus > Protopterus annectens. The sequence continues at coordinate 1,836,899,068 of NC_056729.1, forward strand.
TACAAAGGTACTCGTACTCTAGTAACACTACCTATACTTGATGTACAAAGGTACTCGTACTCTAGTAACACTACCTATACATGATGTCCCAAAGAACCCACACTGTAGTTAATACTACCGATACATGATACACCAAAGTATTCACAATGTAGTAACACTATGTATACATGATATACCAAGGTAGCCCACAATGTTGAAACACTACCTATATGTCATATACCAAGGTACTCACACTGCAGTAAAACTACCTATACGTGACATACCAAGTTATTCATACTACAGTAATTCTACTGACATATGATATAGGAAGGAACTTTCACTGCAGTAACACTGCTTATTCAGGCATACCAATGCATTCACAGTGTAATAACACTACCTATATGTGGCATTTCAAGGTTCTCATTCTATAGTAACAATAGCTATGCCTGGTGCACCAAGGTACTCACACTGTAATAGGACAATTTATACAAAATATACCGAGGTACTCACACTGTAGTAAAACAAGTTATACATGATATAGCATGAACACTACTTATAAATGATAAAAGCAAGGTATTCACACTGTAGTGAAACTATATATACATGCTATACCTAGGTATTCACACTGTAGTAACACTACCTATACATATTATAAGCTACTCACAGTGTAGTAACACTATCTGTAACTATTTTACCAAGGTGCTTACACTGTAATAACACAACCTATGCCTGATATTCCAAGGTATTCACACTGTAGTAACACTCCCTATAAATGATCCACAAAGGTACTCACACTGTAGTAACACTATCTAACATGATATGCCAAGGTATTCACATTGTAGTTAGTCTATCTGCACATGATATACCAAGGTGCTTACAGTGTAATAACAGTACCATTTACATGATATACCAAGGTACTCACACAATAGTAACACTACCTAAGAATGACATACCAAGATACTCACACTCTAGTAAGAATACCTATACATGATTTATCAAAGTACTCACATTGTAATTATACTACCCCTAATTGATATACCAAGGTACTGAAACTGTAGTAGTATTTTCCTATACATAATATAACAAGGTACTTACACAGTAGTAATACCACCTATTCATAATATAACAAGGTACTCACAGTGTAATAATACTACCTATGAAAGTTATTTAAAGGTTCTCACACTGTAATAACCCTATATATACATGAAATACCAAGGTACACTGTAGCAACTCTACCTATACATGCTATACCAAAGTAATCTCACAATAGTAAAACTACCTATACATGATATACCAAGTTAGTCATACTGCAGTAACACCACCAATATATGATATACAATGGTAATCACACTCCATTAACACTACCTATTCATGATATATCAGGGTAGTCACAATGTACTAGCACTACCTAAACACAATATACCAAAGAGCTCACACTACAATAACACCACAGATACATGATATACCAAAGTATCAACACTGTAGTAATACTACCTATACAGACAGTAAGTTACTCAAACTAGTAACACTAGCTATGCATGATATGTCATGGTGTTCAGACTGTACCAAGATAATCTATACATGATATACTAAGGTTCTCACATTGTAGGAAAACTATACATGTTATACCATGGTACTGATGCTGTACTAACACTACCTATACTTACTATACCAAGTTACTCACAGTGTAGTAGCAGTAGCTATATATATTTTACAGAGGTAATCACACCGTAATAATACAACCTAGATATGATATTCCAAGGTCTTCACACTGCAATAGCACTACCTATGCAGGACATACAAAGGTACTCAAAATGTATTAACATTACCTATGCATGATATGTCAAGATATTCATATTGTAGTAAGACTATCTATACATAATATACCAAGGTACTCAAACTGTAATAGGTCTACTTATACGTAATATCCCAAGACACTCACAGTGCAATAACAGTACATATACATGACTTATCAAGGTATTCACACTGTAATAACACTCCCTGTATATGCTATACCAAGGTATTTCACACTTTAGTAATATTACATATACATGGTATTTCAAGGTATTCTTACTGCAGTAAGACTATCTATAGCTACATAATAATAAATAATATACCAAGGCACTACTTTCCATACATTATACACCCAGGTACTTATGATACAGTATCACTACTTATACACAATATACCAAGGTGCTCACAGTGCAATATACTACAGAAACAACTCCTATAAGTGATATACCAAGGTATGTGCTGTGTAATAACACTACCCATACATGATATTTGATGTTTTTTACACTGCAGTGACACTACCTATACATAATAAATCAAGGTACTTGCACTGTAGTAACACTTCCTATACATGATATACCAAAGTACTCACACTACCTCTACATGACATACCAATGTATTCAGACTGTAATAACACTTCCTATACATGATATAACAAGGTATTTACAGATTAGTAACACTACCTATGCACGATACACCAAGGCACGCAGACTGTACTAACACTACCTATATATCATATGCCAAGGTACTCACACTATAATAACAGTCCTTATACATTATTTAGCAAGGTACTCTCACTGTAGTAATATTACCTGTACAATGGTATTAACACTGTAACACTACCAATACATGACATACATAGGTACTCAAGCTGTAGTAACACTACTTTGTTTGATATGCAAAGGTGTTCAGACTGAAGTAAGAGTACCTATATATGATAGAGCATGGTGTCCACACTGTAGTCAAACTATGTATGATACAGCAAGGAATTCATGCTGTACTAAGATTACCTATAGCTACACTAAGGCATTCACACTGTAGTAACATTATTTATACATACTACACTAAGGCATTCACACCATAGTAACATTACCTATACATACTACACTAAGGCATTCACACTGTAGTAACATTACCTATACATACTACACTAAGGCATTCACACCATAGTAACATTACCTATACATACTACACTAAGGCATTCACACCGTAGTAACATTACCTATACATACTACACTAAGGCATTCACACCGTAGTAACATTACCTATACATACTATACTAAGGCATTCACACCATAGTAACATTACCTATACATACTACACTGAGGCATTCACACCATAGTAACATTACCTATACATACTATAAGTCTGGAATAAATCTGAACATCCTGGCTAGTAAAACACTGACTGGCTTTCCTACTTAAGAAAATTGTGGAGTGGCTTCCAGTCTATCTAATAGAGATCTGTGCTGTAAAACAGGCACAGTAAACATAGGCTTAGATTCAAGTTATTTTGTATTTATTTAATTAAGCCAGATGAATGTTGCTTCAAGTACCTAAAAATGTAAACACAGTGCTGTTTTTATAACTAGAGTTTACAGTTGCTATGATTGTGCTATCCTCCCCTTGGGGGCGTGTCTTGCTTTAAGTGTAATTTACTGACAAGTATTATCCAGCACGGGGTGTTTTGGGTAGGGTTACCACCTGTCCCACTTTGCGAGGGACAGTCCCTCTTTGGCCTGTTGTGTCCTGTGAAAAAAAATTTAAAAATGGCAAAGTCCTGAGATTTTTAGGACAAAAATATTTCCTAAGTTTTCTTTAATAGTTGTATAAAACAGTAATGTATCTGAAACACCTGAATGTTATATGAAATAGCACAAACAACTCACACACTACAAGAATAAGCTTTTATTTTGGCAAAAAATTAAGTTCTATCCTTTGTACTGGTCATGGGTATGTTTTTTTCCTGCAAAATCTGACATTTCTACAAAAATGTCCCACTTTGAGCATTTCAAAAGGTAGCAACCCTAGTTTTGGGCACTAAGGATTTTGAAATTAAAGATAAAAAATAGTTAAAAACGTGTATTTTGTATTAAACTACAAGAGAGGTACATTTAGAATGCATTTTCAATAGTTTTCAGTAGTAAGATTTTAAACAAATGCTATCAAAGCTTCATCAGATCTGCCTAGTATTAAAAATTGCAGTTAGTCATTTGTGTTACAAGTACATATCCACCAATAAATTTTCATGGGCCTCCGTGTTAACAGTTATGTGGAATCTAGTTCAGAAAATATGTGTAGAAGGGGTTAGGAGAAATAAATGTGGGGGTAAGGTGAATATATGTCTAGGTTAGGCATACCATGGATTAATGTTCATGGGTTTATAGGGGAGTGCCTTCTGTGGGGAGTCTGCATGTCCTCCCCATGGTTGGGTGGGCATTTGAAAGACATGCATAAATGGGCGTGCCTTCGTTGAAGGTTGAACATCGAGCTGGCACCTCTGCATTCGTGAATATCTACTGCCAATCATTAGCGGGTCGGAGTTCCGCTGTGGCGACCCCTAACCGGGAAAAGCCGAAAGACAACAACAACAACTAGGCTAATGATCACAAGGGCCTTTTTAAGTTTAGCCATGCATCCCAAATCTCGGACAAGTTCTGATATCCTTGAAATGTGTAAGCAGGGGTTTGGGAGATGAAACATTTACAAGCAGGGGCCTGGGAGATGAACCATTTGCAGGCTGCCCACGTCCATTAGACATAGGTGTCAAACCAGGGATGAATTTCCTGTTCTCCATCCAATTATCCAAGTTGCACTTGAATTGGGTTATGGAGGAACACTGCTTCACATGGATGGGGAGCCTGTTCCACAGACTTGGTAGTCTCTGGGATACATACCTGTCTCTCCAGCAGGTCCTATTTATATCAAAGGCAAGTTTTAAGTCTTTAGAATGTGTAATTCTGGTGCTGTTTGTTTTGTGAATATGCAGGAGGTCCATCAGATTTGGATTTGACAATAACTTGTATGCCAGGCATAGATCTCCCTTCAACAGCCTGTAGGAGACAGAATACAATGATAGGGCCTTGAGTCAGTCTGCATTGGACATGTTACTTATGCCCTGTATTCGTTTACTGAGGAATCTCTGTGGACATGTCAGCTGTTGGATATGCCTGGTTAGATATATACCAAAGGGGACATTGTACTCAATAACAGGTCTGATGAATGGCAAATACAGTGGAACAATGACTTCCTTGGACCTAGATGCCATACCTTTGTTTATAAGTTGCACAACATAAAATGATTTCCTCACTACTGTAGACATGTGATGGTCAAAGGCTAGATTACTGTCTATGTGTGTCCCTAAGTCCTTGACTACTGGGTCAACTCTGAGGGGAGTGTTGTCAATATGATAGTTACCAGGGGTGGATGACTTCCCATAGGATACTATTATGCATTTCTCAGCATTTGCTTTTAGTGCATGGCTCTGACACCAGTTGTTTGTCTGTGTCAGCCCTTCCTGGAGAACATTTGTGTCAGTGTGGGATTCAATGACAGCTCCTAATTTGCAATCATCTACAAATTTAGTCAGTCAGAGACCACTGACATTTGCCAAGGCAGTCATGCTAAGTTAACACTACCTCTACATGATACAATGAGGCACTTACACTGCAGTAGCATTACATGACATAGCAAGGCACTAGATATTCAGTAACACAATGGGCACTGCTAAAACACTACCTGCATGTGGTGTACCAAGATATTCACATTGCATGAATACTAGCTATACTTAATACACCCATGCATTTATACTGCAATAACACCACCTATAACACCAGTGCATTTATACTGCAGTAGCACCACCTATAACACCAGGGCATTTATACTGCAGTAACACCACCTACAACACCAGGGCATTTATACTGCAGTAACACCACCTGTAACACCAGGGCATTTATACTGCAGTAACACCACCTATAACACCAGGGCATTTATACTGCAGTAACACCATCTATAACACCAGGGCATTTATACTGCAGTAACACCACCTAGAACACCAGTGCATTTATACTGCAGTAACACCACCTAGAACACCAGTGCATTTATACTGCAGTAACACCACCTAGAACACCAGTGCATTTATACTGCAGTAACACCACATAGAACACAAGTACATTTATACTGCAGTAACACCACCTATAACACCAGTGCATTTATACTGCAGTAACACCACCTATAACACCAGTGCATTTATACTGCAGTAACACCACATATAACACTAGTGCATTTATGCTGCAGTAACACCACCTTTACATAATATATCAGGACACTCACACTACACTATAACAACGAATACTGTAGCAATGCTGCCTAAGTATTATATACAAGTCAATGGCATTACAATAACGATATGTATATGTGATATACCAAAGCCCTGATGGTGTACAAACACCACCTCTTCATAACAGAGCAAGGCACTAATACAGCAGTAATACCATGGTTAATTTCTCCAAGTCTTTTGGGTTTGTAATACCAAGATGGGAATGGACCTCATTCCTATGTAAAGGTATGATTAAAGTTTGTGAAATACTACTGTTTCAATCTTTGTTGTCAGCCAAAAGTGCTCTTCACAGCATCCACAATGTTCCCAGAAATTAATCCTTCTACAATTCATATGGAGTTACATCTATCAGGAACATATTCTTTTTTTATGAGAACTGTCAGGGTATCCTTCTTCCATACTGGCCTTGTTTCTGCCTGCAACCTTATACATCTGTAAGAACTCCTTTATCCATGAGTGTAGGATGCTGTCACATGCTTTTTTGTAACCTATCCATGTGATACTTAGATTCTTCCCCATTTTATAATTCTCCACAATTAAATTATTTAATAAGTGATCCTTTGTTCCATATGACTTTCTTTTGTTACCCTTTTGTTCAATTGCCACAACTGAGTTTACTTCTAAGTAACTACAAACTCTGTTAGCATCAATTCCATTACATAGTATATACATCATCGGAAGGCACGTTATTGGTTGAAAGTTTATAGAATAGCATTCAGGTTCACTTTTGAGGAGGAGTATCATTTTTCCTGTTGTTAACCATACTGGTGTCAGTTTGAGGTGCGTATATAAGTAGTTCTTACTCAGGGCTGAAACTTCAAGTAAATATGTTACTACTTTTAGCCAGAAGTTAGGTACTGCATGTGGGCCTGGGGTTTTCCCATCTGGGAGCTTTTCTTATTTTAGTTTCGGTTCCTATGGTCATTACTTAGGTTCACAGATTCATAAGTAGGTACTAGGCTATTGGCCCAAGGGCCTAAGTAAGTCTAGCCAACAAGGTTCACTGGCTTACACCAACCAAGAAAGTTATTTTTCCATACCCCTGTCGAGCAGAGACACAGAAGTGATCCCCGGGGTGTATTTCCTATTTCCCATCCACTCATCAAGATTTTTCTTGAAGCATGCTAATGAGGATCTTTGCTTGACATGGATGGGTAGCTTGTTCCAGATTATGGGAAGTCTCTGGGACAGGAATCTATCCTTCCAGCATGTCCTGTTTATTGTGGTGACAAGGTTTAGGTCCCTAGACCGTGTAGCTCGGAGGGATTGAGATTTCTTTAGGTTTAGCATGTCCAACAGCTCTGGGTTTGCCACGGTCTTCATATGTTAGGCAGAGATCACCTGGGAGTAGGCAATATGCTACAGAGTAAATCTGGAGTTTTTTGAGACGGTCAGTTTAGGGCATCTGTTTGAGGCCAGTAATCCTCTTTGTGAGGTACTTCTGTGGCCTTTCCAGCTGCTGCAGATGTCTTGTGAGGTACATTCCAAAATGGGCATTGTACTCTATAATTCACCCTATCCTTTATATCGTATATTCTATTCCTATACTCTATATAGTACCCTGTATTCATATCCTATACACATCCTGTGCACTTGAAGTTCTTACTTTTTCTTTAACCTCTTCAGTCCATTCAGCATCTCTGTTATGTTTCACAAGGTCTTTAAAGATATTTATCCAAAATGTGCCTATTTCTTCTTTTTTGCTGGTGCTTCTTTTTCTTTTGCTTTTGTTTCCAAATTCTCTATAAAAGGTTATTTGGGTCATCAATTAATTGCTTATTTTGTACTTTCCCTTTATATTTATCTGTATAACTTCTACGTTACACACCTGTATTACAGCATCAGGGGTAGAACAGGTAGCACACTCACGTTTGGAGCAGAAGGCTGTGGGATCTGTTTCCATACCAAGTAGATCAACAGCTTACACATCAATGCAGAATTACAGAGTGCTGCCTTTCTGAGCATGCCATCTTCCAAATGAGATGTTAAACCAAGGCCCCATGTGCCATAGCTGGTGGTAGCTCAGGTGGACAGAAAGGATCCCATGGCAACTATTAAAAAGGGTAGGGGAAATTCCCTGATGCCATGGCCAAATTTTCCCTAGTAGTATAAATACCACCTCGGGTCTTTGCTGAAAAGAGGCTGATAGCCTAGTGGGACTAACCCGGTCAACAAAGGATAAAAATAAATATAATATAATATAATATAATATAATATAATATAATATAATATAATATAATGTAATATGATATAATATACTATAATGTTATATAATATAAAATAATATAATGTAATATAACATAATATAATGTAATGTAATGTTATATAATGTAATATAACAATATAATATAATGTAATAAATATATAATATAATATGATATAATATAATATAATATAATATAATGTTATATAATGTAATATAATATAATATGATATAATATAATATAATATAATGTAATGTAATATATAATGTAATACAATATAATATAACACAATGTAATGTAATATAATATAATATAATGTAATATAATGTAATGTAATATAATATAATATAATATAATATAATGTAATATAATATAATAAAATGTAGTATAATATAATACAATATAATGTAATATAATATAAAATAATATAATATAATGTAATATAATATAATGTAATGTTATATAATATAATATAATATAATATAATATAATATAATATAATGTAATATAATATGATGTAATATAGCAAGGCTTTAATACTACAGTAGTGTCACCCGTACACAATAGTATGGCACAGATCATGGGCAGTAGTGCAGCTCGGTGCTGAAGATGTCCACCTGAGAGTTGCCAGTTATATGAATTAGCTTACAGGTTTAAGACTATATGATGTTATGCCTAAACCCTGTAGCAGTCATGGGTTTCATTCCTACAACAGGCATTTGGATATATTTCAATAAATAATTAATCACTGGCTCTCTGAAACCACTTTCTGAAAAAAGGGGCTATGAACCCATGGAATCGACTTCCAGAGTAGGTGGTGAAGTTAGAGTCCACAAAGAAAGCATGGGACAGGTGAAGAAAGGGTAAAAGAAAACGTGATATAGACTGCTAAATAAACCTAACAAAGGGTGGGCTAGCTGAGCGCACTTTATTTCTTCCATCAAGTAAATACAATGCTCTATAATATAAAGTCATTGCACTACAAATGAAATCCATGTGATATAGCACAAATATATTACTTTTAACAACAATATTCCCCTCAGTGTTGCTGAGAGATGGAAGTGATAACTGTAGGTATCAAAGCTGAGCTGCATTTTCAGGTTTCCACATCTTATTATTGATTTTGTAACCTGTTAAATCTTACTGATATAAGAAGGGGTAGAAGGTGCCCATATGCATGCAAAAACACTGCTACTTTAAGGGGAATGTGCTATATACATGCTTTTGTACACTGACATTTTCAGTGCAGTCAGAAGGTGAAGCACTTTCTTTAGCAGCATTTTCATTGGGGAGTTCATTAATTAATCTAATTGGGGTACATGAAAATGCATGAGGTTTGCATCTGTCATGTAGGATGAACTGAAAATATTTAAACTACTATAAAACTTTGCAGAAGCCCTTTGTAATATTTGAGAGCCACAGTCATAGTAACACTTCTAACTTGTACTTATCTAAAAGTACGGAAAATGGCACAATAGTTTCAGTGACAGGATGAAAAATGAAATAACTAAATTTTGACCACAGAAGTTTAGAACATCAGTCTAGAATGCTGTTTTTGAACATCTAAAAAATGCAGTTCTCACAGCTGTATCTTTAATGCCAAGCTGAAATCAAATGTCATTTAATGTTTTAACAACTCTCTGTTCAGGCTACCGTTGTGGTGCTGGAGGGGGGGGGGTAGGGGTTATCTCTCAATTATTTCTTCATCGTGCTGTATTCACACTACTAGCCAGTGGAGGGAAGGAAGCCAGCAGAATGCCACACTCATCTCTCCAAGGCACAAAATCCATATCGATTGACTGTTAAGCTCATCTGATGAAGCGTTCTGCAAAGCACGAGCTCATAGCTCACCATCATTCTGCACTCATTTTCTATTAGCTGCTTGGCTCAGAGCCGACTTCTATCACATTCTCCTAAAGTGCTGCCTAATAGGTTTGTTCAGTAATCTCAACAGCAGATATCAAGTGCATATTATTATACAGGAACACTAAGTACATTGCATGCACTCTGCTCTGTCTTTTGGTATGCAGGCCTGTTTCCAGTTATTAAATTATGCCCTGGGTGTACAGACATTTAGGCAGCATACTAAAACAATACCAACTTTTTCTTATGAAGTTGTAAGATCAAATAATTCTATAATCATAAATTCACCCTAAGAAAAATAACAGTGGCAGAAAACAGATAAAGAAGTGACATACTCATATTATAAGCTATGCATGTCTCTGTTTGCATGTTATTAAATTTATGTGATCACACTGAGGTATGGCTAAGTGTAAGCAGTTCCATTACGTTGAGCCCCCTCCTCAAATGTATTTTCATACTATATTTCGATGTGGTCTTCATGTCTGTCTTCCTCATACACATGGAAAAGGGCAGATAGAAATACCTGACCTTTAATTTCAGCCACTGGTGATGCGTTAGCTTTTTAGCCCTATGACACCTCACTCTTGCTTTACACTGAGAACACATCTGTTCCAGTCATTGTGTCAGTGCTGTGGTCACTCTGTGTAGCCCTTGTCCTTATGCTGTGGACTTCGGAAGACCCTGTTTTTATCCAGAGGCTTCCTTGCTCTCCATCCCAGTTATAGTAGGTGTACTGCAGGCTCGTTCTCTTTGTATAGATATGCATTCCTTCCAGTCCTGCACTAAGCAACAAACGTGCTCCTTTTCTGTATAATGTCCCTTTTCTGCATAATGTAAGACTCACTTTAGTACTAAAAACTCAGTAACACAATGAAGAACATTGCTTTTGGGCATGTACTTTTCCACTTTCCGTTGAAAATAATAGAACAAAGAAAACATGTAATTTTACCCCTGAGCCATGTCTTCTCCTGGCCAGATTGATGATATAAAGAAATAAAAGTTATTTCTACTTTTATTTGTACTGTGTAGCAATTCTTGCTCTATACTTATTAGATTCTTATGCCACGGGGAGCGCTGCTCAACCTCAGCTGGTGTCCAGTGCTACTCTATGATCTGGAGCCCCTCAACTCTAAGTTACAAGCCTAAAAAATCTGCTCACTTACATGGCACTCTTTTCCCTGATCTAGTGATCATCTCTAATATCAGCTAGTAGATCTAATAGGTCTACCCTTGAGACTTGATAAAAAATAAAAAAAAAGATTCTCTGTAGAGGTTGAAGACTGAAAAAAAATGTACAAATGCATTTGCAGCAAAAGGTTTGAATACCACCCACTAAGTACCTCAGTCCTTCACCACTTCAGGCCTAACAGCTGCTTTTACAGTGCTGGCAGTTCAGTTATGAATCCTTGTACTGTCCCATCTACAATTGCCGATGAGACTGCCCCGCAACATCTTTTTGCCAGGGCACATGAATTCTTCATCCCCACCTTAGCTATGTTTCAGCATGTGTGTGTGTGTGTGTGTGTGTGTGTGTGTGTGTGTGTGTGTGTGTGTGTGTGTGTGTGTGTGTGTGTGTGCGCATGTGTGTGTGTATATGTGTGCGCGTGTGTGTGTGTGTGTGTGTGTGTGTGTGTGTGCGCATGTGTGTGTGTGTGTATATGTGTGCGCGTGCGTGTGTATATGTGTGCGCGCACGTGTGTGTGTGTGTGTGTGTGTGTGTGTGTGTGTGTGTCTGTGTGTGTTAAGAGATAGAGGGACTGAAAGAGCTTGGTAAACAGAGAGGTCTGCCGATATCATATCTCTCAAACTCATAGGGCACGAAATCTGGATCAAGCCTAAATAATGGGGACACAGAGGCTCAAAAATAAGGACAGATTTTTAAATATTGCTTTTATAAATGTAGAAAGTTGCTGGAATAACAGTATTTGTGTTAGAATGCATTTTTCTAAAGGATATGAAACTTAAATGTATATCATATTTAGTGACTTCAATCCTCAGTGATTTGCCAGAAAACCATAAATTTTATAGGAAACAGACCACCAATATGAGGGAAACAATACCCTGTACATTCTGTAAAAATCTGGACAACTGATGAGTTATAAAGAAGGTGACTGCAAGGATGGACAGATTACTGAGAAATGTGTTTCGGAGGAGAGACAAATGGTGTCTTGGTTATACTTGAAGAAAAAAACACATAACAAGCCATAATGTACATTTTTACTGGTTTAATAGTAGAAACATAGCTCTCAACTTCTTTGTTCAAAAATCAGATAAAAAGGCAAATGGCCCAAGAATGAGAAATTAGAGATAATGTTATTAACAAACTGTAATCTTCAGAGAGTTACCAGAAAATTAATACTTTTATGACAGATGGAGAAACAATATGAGACAAAATCAGGGATGTACTACATAATTAGAGAAAGCTGAAAAGTTTGGGTAGAAGACAAAAATGGAGGCTGTGTGGACGTGCTTAATGAATAAAAGGCAAGATGTAACGCTGGGTATGGTAGAGAGATGACAGTGCAAGAGAGAGAGAGACACATGATAGTGTCAGAAGAGTGTGTGAAAAATTAAGAATTGAGATTACTTTTGGGGATAACTCCCAGGATCAGATGCATTTGTCTGCCTAGATACTGATAGAAACGAATATGCAAATCCAAGTGCCAGGTATCTTACTTAGGTACTGACAGACCAAAACTATAACACCATATCTAAATACAAGGCAAAGGCAGTTTACTAGGATACTTTACAACTGACAGGAAAAAACCTACAAACTTCAGATAAGTGAGGTGAGCTTAACATACATTTGGGGGAAGGTTTTACAAAAAATCCTCAAATAAAGGCTTGACAACTTCGAGGATAACAACCACCTGAGTATTTTTTTTTAGTTTAATCTTTGTTGACCCGGTTTGTCCCATACAACTAGCTGACTCTTTTCAGGGGAGACCCAAGGTGGTACTTCTACTACTAGGGGAAGTTTGGCAAGAGCAATGGGAAACTTCCCCCATTCTTTTCAAGAGATATCATTGAATCTTTTACATCCACCTGAGTTACCACCAACTCAAACACATGGGACCTTGGTTTAACATTTCATAACAAGAAGGGTATATTCAGGAGTGCAGCACCCCCCAATGCAATCCAGTCACCTGGAATGGGAATAGAACCCACATCCTTCTGTCCTTCTAGTACAGGAGATTGTGCCACTTGTTCAGCCACTGGTATTGCAGTTTTTCTATTAACTATGTAAGCATGCCACTTTTTGTGGCAAATGTGGAATCACTGCCTGGTTTAGTGATTTATTTACAGATACTCAGAAGACAAATGGAGACTCTGAGGAAATCAGTCCAGAACAACAGGGTGACGCATGTTAGCAGTTGAGAGCTTTATGTTTTATGCTAAACTGCTAGACCTGCCCAGCAGCACAACTTTATTTGGGAGATGGTTTAACTAGTCTTAAAGATGTAAACAGCACTTCTAGGCTTGAGTCAGTGGCCATGTCTGTTTCAGACCAGTACCTGAAGACAGAAAGAATGTCGTCAGGGAAGTGGAACTCTTCCAGAAAGGCTGCAAGGATGGTTCCTGGGATGTAGTATTTGGGCACCTAGTCTTTAGTGATAACTGAGAGCAAGGCCTATGTGTTCAGTACAGAACAGGGCAGATGGAAGGCACTACGTGGGCATACAAGGCCATTAAGGGTGGGTGTGTGAGTGGCAAGAAATGAGAAGGAAGGAAGGAGAGGTGATGAATGACGTGGAAAGGGGCAGATTCAGAGCAGACATAAGAAAGTGTTATTTCCCACAGTGTGTGGTTTTACAGTGAAATAAATAACCTAGCAGTAGAGAGTAGGTGACTTTTCTCTTTTTAATCTCCAAATCTTTTGGGCTTCTAATACCATGATGAGAATGGACCCCATTCCTAAGTCAAAGTACGATTAAAGTTGATGAAATTAGTACTGTTTCAGTCTTTGATGTCAGCCAAAAATGCTCTTCGCAACACCTACAATGTGCCAAGTAATGACTCATTCTGCAAGTCATATGGGGTTACATGGATTGGTAGCATATCTAAATACAATTGAAGACTCTTTTTTTTTATAAGACCAGTTGCTCCTACTGCTACAGGAACTGTCTGGGTATTTTTCTTTCACATTGCTCTCATTTCTGCCTGCAAATCCTGATATTTTATGACTTTGTGACTCTCTGTATGCAAGACATGGTAGTCACTAAGTGTGGCAATTTCAATGATCAATGCTACTCTTGTCTTCTTTTCATGGACCACTATATCTGGTTTTCTAGTATCTGTCTTTTGAACTGTTGGTAATGGATGATCCCATGTGATGTAGAATTCATGATTTTCTATGATGCTTTGTGGTTCATGTTTCCAGTGTTTTTCAGCCACTTCAATGCCATAATGTTTGCACAACCCCAGTGCAACAGTCTTGCCACATTATTATGCCTTTCAATATACAGTCCTTCTGCGATTAGTATGTTGCAACCAGCAACTAGGTGTGACTGTTTCTAATTTAGTTTTACAAAACCTACATTTGTCCGTTTCTCCCACATGTTCAATGGACTTGTAAACCAACGTGTGTGCAGCCCACTATCTTGGGCCGCCAATATTAACCTTTCATCTCTTGGTTTGAATTCATCTCTCCTTAACCATTCCTGCATTAGTTCCTGATCGACATGAGGTTCTTCCAGAAGTTTTCTATAGTTGAAACTATATTTATGCATTTTCCACAATTCTTGCCTTCTTATCTGGTCCTTCGTGTTATATTCTTTCTTTTGTTTTTGGCACGTTCAGTTGCTGCCTGATTTTTATCTACTTCTGGTTTGATTTCCATTCCTGCTTGATGCTGATATGCTTCTGCTAGACTAAGCAGAGAAGTCATCTTAGACTTGTTCTCCTCATGTTTCAAAACTTTCACTACATTTGGGGCTTGGGAGGTAGGCAGATATGTGTGGAGTCCCACAATTACAGATCTATACATGTAATCAATTTTAAGGAGGCCCATCCCTCCTGTGGAACAGGGAAGTATATAATCTTGGTATGCACTGAATTTTATAAATCATTTGGTGAGCATGAAGCATCCTTCTTGTTTTCCTATCTAATCTGTGCAATGCATTTTGGGGCCAGTCAATCACTCCAAAACTGTAAGTTAGGACAGGAAGAGCAAATTGGTTTACAGCTTGGATTTTGTTCCTAGATGTCAGCGCTGTTTTCAGGATTAATTTAAGTCTTCTAAAATATTCCCTACTAAGTTTTATTCGCATTTGTTAATGTTTTATCATTGATTCTTCATCAGTTCCCAAATATTTATACAAAGGTGACTTTTCAGTGAGTGTTTGTAGATGACAGGGCAGATGCAAATGGGTAGAGAGAGAAGGGCAGAGGGGTAGATGTACAGGGGTTACCTGCCACAGTAAGTTCTTATGCTGATAGGATATGACAATATATTTGCTCACATGTAACTACAGGATGGGGCAGATGTGCAAACAAATGTTATTACAAAAACACAAGGCAGGCAGAGGATGAATTAGGTAGCCACATACTTTCTTCTACTGTTGCCAAGCTAATTAGGCTGCAGTAAGAAATCATGCAGCCAGTGTGTTTATGGAACCAACGCTACCCCCTGGAGCTGCATCACAGGCTGCCCAACGCTACCCCCTGGAGCTGCATCACAGGCTGCCCAGCGCTACCCCCTGGAGCTGCATCACAGGCTGCCCAACGCTACCCCCTGGAGCTGCATCACAGGCTGCCCAGCGCTACCCCCTGGAGCTGCATCACAGGCTGCCCAGCGCTACCCCCTGGAGCTGCATCACAGGCTGCCCAGCGCTACCCCCTGGAGCTGCATCACAGGCTGCCCAGCTACCCCCTGGAGCTGCATCACAGGCTGCCCAGCGCTACCCCCTGGAGCTGCATCACAGGCTGCCCAGCGCTACCCCCTGGAGCTGCATCACAGGCTGCCCAGCGCTACCCCCTGGAGCTGCATCACAGGCTGCCCAGCGCTACCCCCTGGAGCTGCATCACAGGCTGCCCAGCGCTACCCCCTGGAGCTGCATCACAGGCTGCCCAGCGCTACCCCCTGGAGCTGCATCACAGGCTGCCCAGCGCTACCCCCTGGAGCTGCATCACAGGCTGCCCAACACTACCCCCTGGAACTGCATCACAGGCTGCCCAGCGCTACCCCCTGGAGCTGCATCACAGGCTGCCCAGCGCTACCCCCTGGAGCTGCATCACAGGCTGCCCAGCGCTACCCCCTGGAGCTGCATCACAGGCTGCCCAACGCTACCCCCTGGAGCTGCATCACAGGCTGCACAACGCTACCCCCTGGAGCTGCATCACAGGCTGCCCAGCGCTACCCCCTGGAGCTGCATCACAGGCTGCCCAGCACTACCCCCTGGAGCTGCATCACAGGCTGGTATTTGCCTTTTGCACCTGGATGGCAGGGTAGATTTTCACACTACAGCCTGTGGTGCAGTCTGTCAGAGATGATTTCTGTATGATGTACATAAAAAGGGAACTACCTAAAGGTATTGCATGTTCACATAATCCACATGAAATGGTCACTAGATTCTTACAGCACAATGTACCACAGACCTGATCTCTCTTATACTACCTATTAGCCATTCATGCAGTGCTGGTGAAAAGAAACTTTGCCACTGCTGTTGTAAAGATCTTGCCACTGGTTCCTTTTCAAACCTACACTCTTCTGACCCTTAAATGGGCTGCTGTTAACCACTAATTGACCCCTTACAAACCACTGTCCCTTCTAGTGCAGAAATGACCCCTTCCCCATTACTGTCCCTCCAGCTGCATTCTGCATTGAACATTACTACTGTCTTAAAAATGGTTGATATTTCTCACTGACTGACCCCTTCCGCATTACTGTCCCTCCAGCTGCATCCTAGAGTGCTCTTTACACTGACCTTATTGTGTTGACCATAGCAGAATTAGTCTGTGGCTTTGATAATTACCTTTTCCTGACAACCTGAGACGGAATCCTATTTAAATACCAGAAGACAGAGCTGCTAAGCTGCATGGAAAATAAAGGCCACAAATCACACAATGAAAATCCGTTACTGTTTCCATAGTGAAGATTATCATTTGACTGTGCATAATGCCTAGGAATTTCAGTGATGATGACGATGCAGACCCCAAAGCTTAGGCGGACCACAGTACTTGCTTTATTAGAAAAGGGAGTCAAAAATAGAGAAACAAATGAATTGTGACCCAGCAGAGAAGTAGCACAGCTTTTCCGTTCGCTATGATAGTTAGGATGAGCCGCTGTGCTTTGTTACATTTACTCACCGTCCAGTATGATAGTTAGGATGAGCCACTGCGCTTTTTTACATTTACTCATCGTCCACTATGATAGTTAGGATGAGCCACTGCGCTTTGTTACATTTACTCACCGTCCACTATGATAGGATGAGCCACTGTGCTTTGTTACATTTACTCACCGTCCAGTATGATAGTTAGGATGAGCCGCTGTGCTTTGTTACATTTACTCACCGTCCAGTATGATAGTTAGGATGAGCCACTGTGCTTTGTTACATTTACTCACTATCCACTACGATAGTTAGGATGAGCCGCTGTGCTTTGTTACATTTACTCACCATCCACAATGATAGTTAGGATGAGCCACTGCCCTTTGTTACATTTACTCACCATCCACTACGATAGGTAGGATGAGCCACTGCGCTTTGTTACATTTACTCACCACCCACTATGATAGTTAGGATGAGCCGCTGTGCTTTGTTACATTTACTCACCATCCACTATGATAGGATGAGTCACTGTGCTTTGTTACATTTACTCACCGTCTGTTATGATAGTTAGGATGAGCCGCTGCGCTTTGTTACATTTACTCACCATCCACTATGATAGGATGAGCCACTGTGCTTTGTTACATTTACTCACCGTCCACTATGATAGTTAGGATGAGCCACTGCGCTTTGTTACATTTACTCACCGTCCACTATGATAGGATGAGCCGCTGCACTTTGTTACATTTACTCACTGTCCACTATGATAGTTAGGATGAGCCACTGCGCTTTGTTACATTTACTCACCGTCCACTATGATAGTGAGGATGAGCCACTGCCCTTTGTTACATTTGCTCACCGTCCACTATGATAGTTAGGATGAGCCGCTGCCCTTTGTTACATTTACTCACCGTCCACTATGCTAGTTAGGATGAGCCACTGCCCTTTGTTACATTTACTCATCGTCCACAATGATAGGATGAGCCGCTGCCCTTTGTTACATTTACTCACCGTCCACTATGATAGTTAGGATGAGCCACTGCGCTTTGTTACATTTACACATTTGTTATTCAGGTGCCTTAGTGCTGCCTAAACTTTTGTTACAGAACTTTCTCAGAGAGTGATGGAGTTACCAGGCTCAAACCCAACATAACAAATAGCAACAGGAAAAACTGACCCAAGCTACTGTTATAAACCAAAGTGCACCTTATATTAAGTCTAACACTCAACAATTACCCACCAGTACTGTGAAATAAATGCAAAACATAGAAACTCAGAGACGTTACAGCATAGGTCATTTCATTGCACTCGGGTCAAATTTTGGTAGCTTGTCTGACGTTTTCCATGGTTCATTTCTGATATTGTGTGTGTGTGTGTGTGTGTGTGTGTGTGTGTGTGTGTGTGTGTGTGTGTGTGTGTGTGTGTGTGTGTGTTAATGCATGTATGTGTGGGTGTGTATGCAGTTTCTATGATCTTACAGTATGTGTGGGTGTGTATGCAGTTTCCATGATCTTACCATGTCTACATCGGTGACTTTACCCTTGTTTCTTCCCACAATCATTTTGACTTTGTATTTTAGACTGTCATGCAGTATTTCAGTGATCTGCCTGCAGAGGGAGCTGTTCTCCATTCTTCAGGATTAAGGTCCCATTTCTAATCATAAGATTCTTAAATGGCCTACTTTCCTGTAGCCAGAATCAAACCTGTTAATGCTGCTCAGCAGTGCCAAGAGGTCTGATCAAGATTAGCTCTCAATAGCTCACTTTGGCAACATCTCTTATTAAAGCAAACCCTTTTTCTCCTTTTCATTCGCAGTGGACATACTGGTGACAGTGGCAATTTTTCAGTTGTCCAATTACTGGTGCACAATGAACTGTCATCGGCTTAAACCAACCCACTTCCCGCAGGTACATCAGCTGGCCAAGTGCAAGCAAGTTGTAGACAGGTAAACTAACAATGATAAATCACCGCAAAATGCACAGCCGTGTGAGTTATGCCAAAGCAGATACTTCATTCTTCATTTTACAGTAGAAATAAAGCAAATCCCTTGTTGAGGGTGGGGGTGGAGTGCACAGATGAGCCCATATCCAAGCTTTTAATGACACAAGTCAGAGACCTTTTTCTGTTCCATTACAAGGCTCACTCCACTGAAATGTGTTTTCACTGTCACCCGCTACAGGTTTTTACACAGACTTTATCCTGTCACAGGAGCAACACTGCATCACTGTTACCTTCAAACACAAATTGAAAAGTCATTTTAGAACATTGCTTGGCCTTGTGGTTTTAAATTGAATTAAATGGCTTGTAAGCTCACCATCCAGGTTTCCCAGACACTCTGTGAAGTGTAACCATTTCAATTCAGGATGCCACAGAGCTATAGCTGAAATGAGATCAGAGTTAAGTGTCCGTATTTTTGTTTTTGATTAATCACGTGCAGTGATTTAGTATATGTTTTTCAAACATTTGGGCAGGACGACTTTTCGAAAACATGCTCACACACATACTCACATGTACACACACGTACAGACACACACACACACACACACACACACACTCACATATACGCACAAGTAGACACACACACACACACACACACACACACACACACACACACACATGCACACACACTCATGAGCACATACAGACTCACAGCAACACATATACACTCACACACATATCCACAAACACACCCACACTCACACTCTCACATAACATTCACAAACACTCACTCACACACTCGCACATACATACAGTGGATACAAAAAGTGTACACACCCCTGTTAAAATGCCAGATTTTTGTGATATAAAAAAATGAGGCCACAATAAATCATATCAAAACTTTTCTCACCTTTAGTGTGACCTATAACCTGTACAATTCAATTGAACAACAAACAAATCTGTTAGGGGAAAAAACTATAAAAAATAAAAAATGTACAATAAGCTGGTTGCATAAGTGTGCACACCCTTTAACTAATACTTTGTTGAAGCACCTTTTGATTTAATTACAGCATTCAGTCTTCTTGAGTAGGAGTCTATCAGCATGGCACATCTTCACTTAGATTTGCCCACTCTTCCTTGCAAAAGCACTCCATAGCTATCAGATTGCTAGGGCATCTCTTGTGCACAGCCCTCTTCAGGTCACCCCACAGATTTTCTATTGGATTTAGGTCTGGACTCTGGCTGGGCCATTCCAAAACTTTAATTTTCTTCTGATGAAGCCATTCTTTTGTTGATTTGGATGTATGCTTGGGGTCATAGTCTGTTAAAAGGTGAAATTCCTCTTCATCTTTAGCTTTCTAGCAGATGCCTGAAGATTTTGGGCCAAAAGTGACTGGTATTTGGAACTGTTCATAATTCACTTAACCTTGACTAAAGCCCCAGTTCCAGGTGAAGAAAAGCAACCCCAAAGCATGATACTGCCACCACCATGCTTCACCATGGAGATGGTGTTGTTTTGGTGATGCAAAGTGATGTTTTTACGCCAAACGTATCTTTTGGAATTGTGGCCAGAAAGTTCAGCCTTGGTCTCATCAGACCATAACACATTTTGATACATTCTTTTGAGAGACTCGAAGTATTGTTTTGCAAATTTTAGCTGGGCCTGGATGTTTTTCTGTGTAAGAAAAGGCTTCCTTCTTGAAACCCTACCCCATAGTCCAGACATATGGAGAATACGGGAGATTGTCACATGTAGTACACAGCCAGTACTTGCCAGAAATTCCTGCAGCTCCTTCCATGTTGCTGTAGGACTCTTGGCATCCTTCCAGATCAGTTTTCATCTTGTCTTTTCATCAATTTTGGAGGAACGTCCAGTTCTTTGCAGCATCACTGTTATCCCATATTTTCTGCACTTTTTGATGGCTGTCTTCACTGTGTTCCATGGTATATCCGATGCTGTGGACATTGTTTTGTACCTTCTCCTGACTGATACCTTTCAACAGTGAGATCCTTTTGCTGCTTTGTAAGCTCTCTGCAAACCATGGCTTTTGTTCTAATAGGCAACTGAGTAAATGTCAGGAAAATCCTACTTGGACAGCCGAACTTTATTTGGGGTTAATCAGAGTCTCTTTAATTTTTGGTAGGTGTGTACCCAAGAAGACTGAATGTTGTAATTAAATCAAAAGATGCTTCAACAAAGTATTAGCTTAAGGGTGTGCACACACAACAAAATATTAGTTTAAGGGTGTCCACACTTATGCAACCAGTGTATTGTATGTTTTTTTTATTTTTTATATTTTTTCTCCTAACAGATTTGTTTGCTTTTCAATTGAATTGTATAGGTTATAGGTCACATTAAAGGTTGGAAAAGTTTTGAAATGATTTATTGTGGTCATTTTTTATATCACAAAAAAAGGCATTTTAACAGGGATGTGTACACTTTTTATATCCACTGTACATATGTAGATATAGACAGATATAGTAGATATAGATACAGTATACACTGTCTATATAAAATGTAAAATAGTTCCTCTGCTCAATGCTTCAGATTTGGTAAAGAATATGTAATCACTGTTAGAAGTAAAAAAAAAAAAAAACGAATAAATCCAAGGCATGTTATATAAGGCTGTATTGGTGCCACAGAGAGATAAATCCATGAGTAAGCCACTAGGTGATCGAAGTGTGAATATCACCTTGGGTACCTAACAATGCAGGCAGAGAAGATGGACATACCAGTCCTGGCGGGGTGGGGGGAGGGGGTGCAGACATGAATCACATTAATGTGTGCTGTTCACACTGTGCTGCCTGTGGGTAGGTGAGTAAGACAGTCCTGCTGACATCAGCACTTGCAGAAGTGACTGGTGGGCTGTGCTAATGCCTTTGCATATCGCTGCCCATGGGCTATGACTGGGCATGTGCAGTTCTGCAGACATCAGCACCTTGAAGAAGTGACTGGTGGTGCTGTGCTAATGCCCATAGCATGTCCCCTCCCATGGGCTATGACTGGGCATGTGCAGGACAGCAGATATCAGCACCTTGAAGAAGTGACTGGTGGTGCTGTGCTAATGCCCATAGCATGTCCACTCCCATGGGCTATGACAGGGCATGTGCAAGACAGCAGATATCACTAACTTGCTTAAGTGGCTGGTGGGCTGTGCTAATGCGCCTGCATGTCGCTGCCCATGGGCCATAGCCATAGTCATAACTGGGCATGTGCAGGACAGCAGATATCAGCACCTTGCAGAAGTGACAGGTGGTGCTGTGCTAATGCCCATAGTGTATCCCCACCCATTGGCTATGACTGGGCATGTGCAGGACAGCAGATATCAGCACCTTGCAGAAGTGACAGGTGGTGCTGTGCTAATGACCATAGTGTATCCCCACCCAGGGGCTCTTACTGCACAGGTCCATACACCTGGCCTCCAGTATCCATCCATACACCTAGCCTCCAGTACCTATCCATACACCTGGCCTCCAGTACCCAGTCATACATCTAGCGTGCAGTATCTGTCCATACACCTGGACACCTGGCCTCCTTTCTCAAGGAGCGATAAGCTAGTCATACCATAGGTGTATTTAAATCCCAGTCAGTTGTCTTACTCATTTTTGAAGGAAGAAAGTGTATGGCATTGTTTAACTTGGACTAGAAGTTTATTGCTAAGAATGGGTAAGCATTGCATGACAAATCTATCCTTCCACCATGACTTGTTTATTTCTGAAGCAAGTTTAGATCTCTAGTTCTAGTGTTAGTGGGACTGTTTAATTTGTGGAGATATAAAAGGTCAAAGACTGCGGAAATCCCTAATGGCCCAAAAGGCATGGCACAGACTGCACCAAATGAGTCTGTAGAACATTGAATAAAGGGACAGTTCTTCCAGACTTTTCTAATAGCTTATGTCTTTTAAGCCTGTGATGTTTTTAGTTAGGAACTTCTGGGGTCTTTCCAGTTACTTGATATACCTAGTAAGATATATCCCAAAAGGAGTATTGTATCTCACAGTAGGTCTCAACTGTGCAGAATTTAGATTAAATACCTTTTGCAATCAGTTGTGCCAGATAAAATGATTTCCTAATCACAGCTGCAGCATGATTGTCAAAGGCAAGGTAACTATCTACCCGTGTTCCAAGGTATCTCACCATAGTTTCATTTGAAATTGGGTATTGTCCATACTATAAGCTGGATGGAGCAATTATTTACCAAATGTGATATTGTACTTTTTAGCATTTAATTTTATGCTGTTTTTTGAGCAGCAAATGTTGAAAAGTGAGAGCTCCATTTAGAACTTCTGCATATCAGAGGGGACTACATGATGGCACCAAGGTTACAGTGATCCACAAACTTGGTTAGTCAAACATCCCCATTTGTAATGTAGGTATCTCAGAAGCAGATGCTGAATAGTAGGGAGTCCAAACAGTGAGCCTTGAGGAACATGACCAGTCATCTTCCTGCTTGATGAGGACACAGCAGAGGTCAAGCTGCAGCTCAGTCAGCTTGTTTATTATGTTAGCATGTGGTTTGGTGCTAGCCTTAGCCATGTCAAGCTATGGTGTATGGACATCATGTCCATTGTCCACAGCTTCTCTTACTCTCTCAAAGAAACTGACCATATTCATTTTCAGGATGTATCTTAACAAAGTCAAACTGCTTGGAGACAAGCCTTATAAAATTTTTGCAGTCATAGTTTATTAGGTCAGTAATAATATTATTCCATGGCTTTGCAGATGAGACTAACCAGGCTAACTGGCCTGTTCTTTATGGAGTCAGTGATGTGTCCACCTTTGTGAAGTGTTATCACAACAGTTGTGCTACATACTTCAGAGACAAAACCAGTGCCTAAGCTCTAAGCTCATGCTGAATGTCTGTAGGACTGGGTACACTAGGGTGTGTTTTGCACTGTTTATCAGGCAATCAGGTCTCTTATTTGGCCAAAAAGATAATATATGGTTTTGTTTTGAAAAGTACCTTTAGCAAGAGTTCTTTGGTTATGACGAAGTGTTTAAGATTCTGAGGGTTATGGGGGTTTTGAATACTTATTTCAGGGATGAACTTTGGACTGAATTTGTTTGCTGCTATGTTGGATGTATCTACTGCATCCAAACAGGTGGTGCTATTTCAGATAAGTTTTGAGCACTGATGGGTGCTATTCCTTAGATTCCTGAAGTAGCTAAAGATGGCTGGTTTTCTTTTAAACTTTCCATTTTGTTTGCATCTGGCAGGGACTTCCAGGTCAATGCATTTATCCAAGTTCACATATAGTTTGCCTAAGTATTTGTTGCGTCAACATCTTGGGTAATGAGTTTTGAGACTTACATTTGAAGTTCCTGAACTTTGTGATATTTGCATCACATTCTTTGTCATCAGATTTAAATGGAGAAGGGAGTACGAAAGGAATGTTTGATACTGACTGGCTGCTAAGGATCAGGTCAATAGTTTGTCCTCTTTGAGTGAACCAATTATTTGGGCAGGGAATTATCGTTAATGATGTTAAGGATCTTTTGAGTGCAACTTACAGTTTATCACTGGTTAGTTAAAGCCTCCAAGGATAATGGAATTCCTATTAATGTTAAGTTCATCCAGTGTATTTATGAACCAAACTTGGTTTTCAGGGAGTACAGATGGGGCCCTGCAACATATTATGATCTGATAGCTGGTCCTATTTAGTGAGATTTGGAACTCAATCAATTCCGTTTTTGTGTCTTTAGGGATACACACTGAAGTGATGTGGTCCCTGCCATTACCATTGGTCTGAAAGGCATAGTAGGTACAAAACTCTGGAATGGTGGACACATTTTCTGTATATTTTAAACAAACAGTCTGTAATAACACACACACGCATGTGCTCCAAACGCAGAAGGGCCTCAAGGTCGGGTAATTTGTTATTTAGACTCGTGATGTTGAGCAGAACCACACTGATGTGGTCTGGCACTCAATGTGTTTCTTTTGTTAGGCTGGGACATCCACTAGCTGGCCTCTGCCTAAAACAGGTACAACGGGGGCAGGAAAGGTTTAAGGCAGAATGCGGAAACCCTGGAATGAGAAGTGCAAGCCATCCCTGGTAAAGCAAGAGCAGCTGTCTTCATCTTCTGCCATGCTGACACATTTTGAACCTCCATAAAATGACACCAACTTTGCAGCTGTTACGCTGTTAATCTTTTCCCTCTACTCTGCACCTGCGTAGAAGGAAGAACTTCACACAAAACCAGGGATCACCTACATCTGTGATATGCACACATAGCTCTGTCATATCTTTCTGCATGTCTCTCAACATTTTCTGTGACAGGCCATTCACACCCATGTGGATCACTTCCATATCATAACCCTATTTGGCTGGCTTAAAGGCCCCTGATATGTTAAAGATCTTGGCTGCTGAAAGACAACTCACTCTCACCCACTCTTTTTCCAACGTCATTAGAATTGTTTGACAATGGAATCATCAATCACTAGTGCACTTTATTTAGACAGTGTGTAAAAGTGCACTACATTTGGATAATAGAGTTACCTGGTAACCCTTTACTTCACTAGTGCTAATGGTTGTTGTATTCTTTGATTTGCAAAGAGCCCTAGAATTGCTAGATCTTGGAAGCTTAGGTACAGCTTTAATCTAAGACAGTTTACTGTATGTATGTGAGGAATGCAGTGGTGGTAGTGATGGTGTGTGTATGTGTGTGTGTGTGTGTGTGTGTGTGTGTGTGTGTGTGTGTGTGTGTGTGTGTGTGTGTGTGTGTATTTTGCCCACAGGCTGTCTTTTTTTGAGAGAAAGAAGCCTCCAATTTAGTTTCTCATGTATAAATAGTGATGAGCTAAGAAATAATTCATTGTCTGTGAGCATCAGGCAATCGTTACACTGTCTGAGTAAACTAAGTGCTACGAGGCTGCACAAGATGGCTGACCTTCCGTTTTAGTCAGAGAAACAGCAAAGCGTTTAATATTATTTGATTTTCTGGAAAAAATGTAAGTAGTTAGTAGCTGAAAGGAAATTATATATTTACAATATTACAGTAATGTGGGATAGGGATTTATTAATAGCTGGCTCCAATTTGTAGTGTAAAAAAGGGTAAGTAATATGGTGGGAATGCAGCTTAAGCATTTATTTGAAAATTGGTTGCATTCAGAGTGTAAACGGAAAAAAAGTAATAAAAATAACATGAATAAGAAAATTTCCCACTTATGTAAGATAGGACTGGGAGCGAATTAACTTTGTAGACAGTGCAGCAATACATCAACATTTGCCATGCAAGTGTGAGACTGACAGCAATCATCTGCAGCGAATTGCACACTGGAAACACCTCTGACTGTGTAAAACTCGGAACTGTTTATCCCAGCAGTGGAAATGGAGGAACAAATAGAAAATTATTACATAGGAAATCAGTCAAAAATACCTACTTCCAGAATACAGTAACAATTTAATTCATTGTAAAAGAGCTACCACAACTGGTTATTTAAGCTAAGACTTATGAAGAACTTGTAAAACAACCGTAAAGTTAAGAAAGATTAAAAAGAGTAATATATGAATATGGATGCATACAATCACTTTATTATTTATTAACCTGTTACATGGGCTTATTCATGGACCCTTTTCAGCCATGAAGTTACCACAAATACATGCAACATTTATATGATAATTAAAAGTGGCCAAACAACTAACGTTTTGGGGATGTTAATCACATTAATTCACTAAATAATATAATTAGAATCAAATTTTCACTTCTAAAACTAAATGTACCTCTAATATAAATATTTAGCTAACTCACCACGACTGCATTGTAGATAAACTCCTTTGCTTGTAAAATGACGTCTCAATGTACTCAAGATATTTTAGGGGCATTTCCACTACACCCCAATATACAGAGATTGATGCTGCATATTTATTATTGAAGTGTTGAAGTGGATCCTTTTCAACACAGGATGATTTTGTGAACTACCTGTCACCAATTTTACATCCTGGCACATCATATGCTGTCGTGTGTGAACTATAGAAAGAGACTTCGTAAAAGTGTAACAGAATCATTAACAAATGTTTAGTTTGCTGTGTACTCCCCTTTGTATGAGCTGTAATACCTCTGAATGCGTCCTACATTTCAAACCATTGTTAGTAAGGTCAACCCCCCCACACACACAAAAAGTGGTATTATTTAAAGACCATTTTTAACAGGAAGAAATGTTCTTATATTCACATCTGCTGGCAGTTTTGCTAATATAAAAATGATTTGCAAAGGATTCTGACATCAAAGACAGTAAATAACAGGGCTATGGAGAACATTCTGACCTGTTACTTAAAAAGGCTAAAGTTGGCTCACCTGCAGGCATTTAGCAGGAGAATGCTGATGTCAGGCTCACCTGCAGGGGTTTAGTAGGAGAATGTGATGTCAGGCGCACCTGCAGGGGTTTATGAGCAGGATGCTGATGTCAGGCTCACCTGCAGGGGTTTACTAGGAGAATGCTGATGTCAGGCTCACCCGCAGGGGTTTAGGAGGAGGATGCTGATGTCAGGCTCACCTGCAGGGATTTAGGAGGAGAATGCTGATGTCAGGCTCACCTGCAGGGGTATAGGAGGAGAATTCTGATGTCAGGCTCACCTGCAGGGGTTTAGGAGGAGAATGCTGATGTCAGGCTCACCTGCAGGGGTTTAGTAGGAGAATGCTGATGTCAGACTTACCTGCAGGGGTATAGGAGGAGAATGCTGATCTCAGGCTCAACATGGACCTTTTTTTAAATTCAGCCCAGGAGCACACTGTCTGGTTAGGATAAAACATCAAACAGAGATTCCATCTGCCTGACTTGGGAGTAGCTTAGGTGAATGTCAAAGATTCCATGGCACCATGGCACTTATTGAAAAGAGTCGAAGTTCCCAGTTGCCCTTGCCAAATTTCTCCAAGGTAGTATAATTAAAATCTTGGGTCTCCCTGAAAAGAGGGTAATACTGTATTGGGACTAACCCTGGCCAAATACAGGCTGAGGGAACCAGAAGTACATACATAGGTGAATAATAGGATACCTGCCCTAAGTAGCACAAAGTCAGAATCAAGCCTTGCAACTTGTGTTTATAACCTTAACCATTACACCAACTCAACCCCACCCTTTATGCATTGCATTGAACCCTGGACCCCACCCTTTATGCATTGCATTGAACCCTGGACCCCACCCTTTATGCATTGCATTGAACCCTGGACCCCACCCTTTATGCATTGCATTGAACACTGGATCCCATCCTTTATGCATTGCATGGAACCCTGGACCCCACCCTTTATGCATTGCATTGAACCCTGGACCGCACCCTTTATGCATTGCATTGAACCCTGGAACCCACCCTTTATGCATTGAACCCTGGACCCCACCCTTTATGCATTGCATTGAACCCTGGACCCCTCCCTTTATGCATTGCATTGAACCCTGGACCCCACCCTTTATGCATTGCATTGAACCCCGGACCCCACCCTTTATGCATTGCATTGAACCCTGGACTACATAAAGATGCTCATTAATAGGTCAGAACCATAATCCTGTGTGCCAACTGCCGGTCAGGTTTTTTTTCCATTCTAGGTTTTATGACTGGCTATCAAGAATGCTGTTTCCAGCAGATGTCAGAATGTGGATCCAGACAGGAAAGGAAGATGGAAAAGCTGTGCTGCAGAGTAAAATCAGCATATGTCTTTGGAAGAAAAAGAACATGGAAAAAAAGGAAGACAATGTGTGGTGGGCTAGATTCTGGTTGTAAAATAACAATCCAGACAGCCAAAATAGTAATAAAAAGTGAAGACTATACATGTATGTGTATGGATGTGCTTGAATATGTATGTGCATCTCTGTGCAATTTTTGTGACTGAGAGTTAGTGTGTGTGTGTGTGTGTGTGTGTGTGTGTGTGTGTGTGTGTGTGTGTGTGTGTGTGTGTGTGTGTGTGTGTGTGTGTGTGTGTGTGTGTGTGTGTGTGTGTGTGTGTGTGTGTGTGTGTGTGTGTGTGTGTGTGTGTGTGTGTGTGTGTGTGTGTGTGTGTGTGTGTGTGTGTGTGTGTGTGTGTGTGTGTGTGTGTGTGTGTGTGTGTGTGTGTGTGTGTGTGTGTGTGTGTGTGTGTGTGTGTGTGTGTGTGTGTGTGTGTGTGTGTGTGTGTGTGTGTGTGTGTGTGTGTGTGTGTGTGTGTGTGTGTGTGTGTGTGTGTGTGTGTGTGTGTGTGTGTGTGTGTGTGTGTGTGTGTGTGTGTGTGTGTGTGTGTGTGTGTGTGTGTGTGTGTGTGTGTGTGTGTGTGTGTGTGTGTGTGTGTGTGTGTGTGTGTGTGTGTGTGTGTGTGTGTGTGTGTGTCTGTGTGTGTGTGTGTGTGTGTGTGTGCGTGTGTGTGTTTATCTTTGCATCTTTGTAGGTGTGTTTGTGCCTATTCAGCTGAAACAAAGTCCAAGAGGGAACGAGCATCTGCTGCATCTGTATGACTCTGAACTTCCAACATGTAATCTGAACCGTGGAACCGTGGGAAACAATGCTTGGAGTAGAATCCATCTCACTCATTAACCCCTCCCTCAGTGCAGTTATCTTCTTATGGGGAAAAGTGTGAGTTTGATTACCACTACAGCCATATAGGACATGAAAAAAAAAAACGTTTTGCAATTCTTTGAGTGACTTTGCAAAGGGTGGCACTTATACACTTAATAAATGTATGCCTGATTTTCATATGTTGACCCTACAGCCATAAAATGGCTGTTTTATGGCTATTCTTATCCAAGTTGTGTATAGCTCTGTGTTATATACATTTTTTTTATCAATGTAGATATTGGGCTGTACAAGCCACAAAGTTTTTGTGACATGCCTAGGAAGATAGTGTACACATCTTCACAAATACTGCCTCTGTTAGCATAACACAGTACTCATTACAGCCCTGATTATAACACTATTCATTTGAAATACATAAACTGATCTAAAACTGTGGGTTCACATCATGTAGTCTGGACAGTTTAGCTGAAAGACAAATTGGATCAAAAGGGGTTGCTACAGTTGGGAATTTCTCCTTACCTCTGAGATGCAGTAAGCCCAGATTTGGTTACTTATGTATGAGAGATAACAAGGGATATAACCCTCTGCACAGGGATGTGCTAGGGTTGGGGGTCACTTCTACAACAAAATGTCACTTGTAATATTTGGCTGCATGCAATTTCAATCATGTTTTAAATCAAAAATGCTTTAAGAAAAGTCATCTTCATTAAACAGGTACAGATCCCTAATCATTAGGATGACAGCTATGGTGTTGCTTCTGTTTCTGTTAGGGTTACATTTGTGATTAAGTGTATGAGTCAGATCACTGTATGGCACTTTAAGGTCAAATGTCAAAATGACATATACTGGCACTGTTAAGCAGTTTGCATCTTTGGGGAAATGGCTGCTCACAAGATTTGAATGCCGAGTTTTATAAGTGCCTAAGCCCAACTTACTAAATGATGATATCCTGAAAATGAAGCATAGAGAAAGTTCATAAAAAGCATCTCAATGTTTGCAGGGGTGTAAATCTGCCACCAGTCCATCCCAAACATAAGAATTCTAGTCCAATGTTCTGCACCCCAATGCAGAAATTTGTGTAGCAAAACAGTACGCCTCCTTTATTTTTGTATGGTGCCTTGGAGTTAGAATATTTAAGTAAAGAGGTTTGGGGGTGTACAGCTGTCTACACTGGGGTACATGAGACAAGGGCAACAGAAGATACAGTTATCTTTATGCAATGTATTCATTTTATGTGATTTGGGTCATTTCAGCCCGTGAACTGGATAAGCTGTGTTCACACTGCGGTGATTCAGACATCAGTGACTTGGACAGGTATTGTATTCCAGTTAGTTTAATGCGGAGAGCTTGCTTCATAAAGGAAAGGCCTTTTTTATTCATTTATCATTTTTGAGCAGGTTAGTCCTACTAGGCTAGAGGGCCACTTTTCAGGGGAAACCAAAAGTGGTATTTGTAATACTAAGGGAAAGAGAAAGACAAAGAAAAAGATGAATATACAATTTAGGACTGAAGTAGAAAGAGAGACTATAAAAGGACATTTATTGACGTTATGTAAGACTGTATTAGATACGTCAGAAATGCATAAAAATTGTGGTTTGTGGACCAGCAATGAGACTGTGAAGTGATTTTGAAAACTGAAAATGAAATCACTGCTCACGTACCAAGTGTCATAAATGTTGAAGACAATAGATGCATGGTAAAAGCAGTATGCGATGGTGGGGAGGCTGGCATGATGGTTAATGTGTTTACCTTACAGACACAAGGTGTAAGGTTTGATTCTCACATGGTGTATTTGGCTAGACATAAAATGGCCTACAAGGGCAGTTAGCCTAGTACTAACCTAGGAGTCTATATAAAATATTGTGGTCAGCCTAAAACATGTTTTTGATGTGGTAAAAATTATCATTTAGTTAACCATTGTGCTAAAAGATGTTTCACATGTGGAAAAATAGGACATGACACAAGAAATTGTAAAGTGAGATGTTATAAATTTAATAAAAGAGTGCATTTTGGGGGGATGTGAAGAAAAAGGAAAAGAGATGGAAGCCGTAGTTGTGAAAGTATTAAATGAGCAAGATCAGAAGGTGAGGTGTGGCAAAAAGAGGGAGAAACAGTGCAAACACAAATAAAAACTATGGAGCGAGAACATGTTGTCAGTAGGCAGAAAGGACTCGATATGGAAAAACTGAATACGAAGAGTCAGGGTTGAGTGACAGTGATGATATGAAATGGAATAGAGTCAAGCAAAAAAGAAATTATGGTGGTAAACGAATCCAGCAGAAGAAGGAAAAATTACAGAGGGATTTAAAAATAAAAAAGAAAGGGAAATACTGAATATTTATTACTTTAAGGTCGACTTCCTTGTAAAGTCCTGGCACTTAATGTGAACAGTTTTAAGAAGTTAGAGAGAAGAAAAGGGATTTTGGAGTGGTGTAAAAAGCAAGACAGTGATGGCATCATCTTAGAAGACATTCGATTCTTGTCTCAAACAGAAAGATATCAAACTGAAGAATGGTGGTGAAAAACGTCATCTGGAATTTTGGGAGGGAGACCTGATTGTGGGATACTTATCTTACATAAAGATATGATTAAAGTGTTAGACATTATGCTTCTTATAACAGGTAGAATTACAATTACTGAAGTAAAATGGAGAGATCATATTATTAGAATTATTGCACTATGCACATACCTAAGAAAAAAGGACAAAGAAGAAACGTTTAGAAATATTATTCAATATTTAGCAGTTAATAAAGAGATCATTGTAGCAGGGGTGGGGGGTTAACTGCAATTTAAGACAACAGAAAAACAAGACATATCATGTTAAAATATAGTATGGGATATCATAAAATATGGACAGTTAAGAATTTGGAATTTAAAGACATGGACATACAGAACAGGAGATAAAAGAACAAAAACAGATTATTTTCTATTATCAGAATGTTTATTAATAGTAAAACAAGGGATGTTAATGACAGGATTTTCAGCCCATAGGGCAATTTGGATTTCAATAAAAGGAAATTCTGAGTATATAAAAGTAGGGAAAGGTTTAAAAAGAGTGAACAAGGTGAAATGGGATGCTATAAGGAGAGTAGATATAATGAAATTATGGCAGGATCACGCAGAGATGAGAATGTTTTACAAAGACTGCTCACAGTGGTAGTCAAGTCACAAACTAAAATATAAAAAGTGTTATGTGATAACGGGAAAAAGAAAAAACATTTATGGAAAACTGAAGTAGAAGGAGTTACATGGCAATACTACTGAATGCTTCCAGAATAACAATGAAATTGTATTAAGGAACAGGAATTATATGAGTTGAATTGCATGATATTCAATTAAAATAATTAAAGAGAATAACAGAGTCACGAGAGAGATGAAGGATTCATCAGGTGTAATAAGTAATACGCAAGAGAAAATTACGAATATAGTAAAAGAGCATATTACCACATCATGTAACGGGCAGAGGATAAAAACAAGTAAGGAATGGGAGGAATGTACATTTTCTGATAAGGATAATAAGGATTAAGAAAAGGAAATAATAATACAGGAAATGGAACAGGTGTTGAAAGCAGTGAATTTAGATTCGGTAACAGGACTGGGTGGAATAGAATATAGGATGTATAAAAATATGACTATAGATCAAAAATGGTTTGTAAAGGTATTAAATGAGTGGTTAAACAAAGCTTTTATGTATAAAGAGTTATGCAAAGATGTTGTTAGAATATATGGAAAAAGGTGAGAACATTGAACTACAGAACTGGAGACCAGTAGCATTAAATAACACAGATTACAAACTTTTGATGACAATTTTACAAAAAAAGGATGGACATGATAGTGGATAATGTTGCAAATGAGCATGTATATGGTATAAAAGGTGAAAGAATTCAAGATTTATTATTAATAATTAGGGAACTAGTAGAAAATATAGTGCATAGAAATGCTCAGGCAAAAGTAACGGTGGGTGATTTAAGTAATGCCTTTCATTCTATTCATCATTTCATTTTATGGGACATATTTGAAGTCCGTAATATAAGTAAAATGATTTAAAATGTTTCTATTACAGCATATATATGCTAGAATTAAACCATTTCTTACCCCAGCTACAAGAATCACCCTAGCCAAGACCCATCTAATCTCTACTCTACTCTATGCATGTCCCATCTACACAAACCTGTCAAAAAAAAACCTAAATAAACTAATTACATCC
This sequence comes from Protopterus annectens, assembly GCF_019279795.1. Taxonomy (NCBI): domain Eukaryota; kingdom Metazoa; phylum Chordata; order Ceratodontiformes; family Protopteridae; genus Protopterus; species Protopterus annectens. Next base: position 1,836,933,131 of record NC_056729.1, read on the forward strand.
TACAACAACATAGCTAGATTTGCAACTGGATCTCCTTTTAGGACCCATCACTGCACTAACCTAAAACAACTTGGCTGGCTTGAACTTCCTAATCAGATCAAACTACAACAACTTATTATAACCCACAAAACCCTGTACCAACCTACCAAAACTCCTATACTCACTAGCCTCATTACCCCTTACTACAACCTGAAACATCTAAGCTCCTCTAATAAACTACTGATAAAAAGGACTATACCCAATAACTCTGCTGGAGATTGCTTATTCTCCAACTCAGTTGGGAAACACTGGAACAATCTACCCGCTGATATTACATCCCTGACTTCTCCTCCTCTCTTCAAGAAGAATATCAAACTGTATCTTAATAATAAATGGCTCTGCCCATGTATAAACCCAGACTAGCCTGCTCATCTGTCTCCTATCTCTCTTTTCCTCTCCCCTTCTCTACCCAACTACCTCAATAATAATTGGCTCTACCCCTGTAGAAACCCAGACTAGCCTGCTCATCTATCTCCTATCTCACCTTCCCTCTCCCCTTCTCTACCCAACTCCCCAATAGCTTGTTTTCCTACGTTCCACGACTACACATTAAGCCATGGAACTTACCCCGTGAACAGCACTCATTCATTTTAACTTTCTCTCCTCTCTTCTTAGGTATTTTTCTCTCACCACTCCTTCTTAAAACAACTTTTAAAGCTGTTAGAAAACTATGTACTCCTCTACTCATCCTGTTCTATCTTTGATATCTGTCCTAGCTTTACTTCACAGCTATCTCTCTTTATCCTTTCCTTTATATTTCACCACCTTCATAATATTGTACTTTACACAAAAAAAAAAAATTTGGGACTATTTTGTTTTTTCATAATTACTACTCATGCTTATTGTCTCTTTGCTTATCATAACCTTATACAGCCTGTTATTATGAACTATGTATGTTCTATGTATTATAACCTGGAGCTTTTATCCCCGGGCCTCTACTGAAAATGGACATATATGCAGTTAGACTAGCCCAGTCAACAAATGTAAAATAAAATAAAAATAAATATAAGTATAATATAGTGACGGCAATGGTAAATTAGTGGTTAAGTGACGATACACTGTTGGAGAAGGTTATTACACAAGGTTTTCCACTGACTGCTACATTACCTGTATTAGTAACGAATGTGATATCGACACACATAAATAGAGAGATGGAAGCAATGAGTTATATTCCTAATGAAAGGATAAAATGCCTGTTTTGTTAACATATGCAGGTGATACTATTATTATTGCAAAAGATGGGTTAAGTCTGAGCATAGTGATGGAGCAGTTGCAGGAGATTATTTAAGATCTTGACAAACAAGACAAAAGTCAGGGGTTAGAATTGGAGGGAATGATTGGCAGAATTAAATTTAATATGACAAAAGTCAAAATTCTTGGAATTAGTTTTGGAAAACAAGAAATTATTGAAACAATACAGAGATAAAAATAGAGAAAATGAAATATGCGTGTGTTTTGGAAATCTTTTTGTCTTTCGTTTGGGAAAAAAAGCATACTTAATTAAGTTCACATTGTTATGAAGAATTGCTTATTTAGCAGGTTTTTCAGTGTTCCTTTGAGTCTGGAGAAAGAATATGCTTTTTTTCCCTTTATTTGGGGATCTAGGTTGAACCCAGTTAAAAGAAAGATTTTATATGTGAGAAAAGAAAAAGGAGGTTTGGAGTTAATAAATCCAGTAGTTTACACTGCATCATTAAATTTATATAAAGCATTGAAATGTTTAAAGGATAATGAGGTTTCTTTAACACAAATATTAAGTCTGAAGTACAAAACAGAATGGTTACATTTTATTAGTTCAAAAAAGGAGAGTCTGTCGCAATAAAAACTGGAGAATTACCAAGACAGGATTATTCTTTGGAAAGTAAATGTAAAAGAGAATGAAACTGTGAGAAAAGAATGGAATAAGAAGATTATAGAAAACTAATACAGGATATATCCATGGAAGGATTTAAATAAAGACAAAGAGAGTGCTATAAATGCAAGAATGCAAAGATGCAAGGGCATGACAGAGGGACACAATTGTTTTATGGAGGCTGACAATACAAAAATTACATGTAAAGGTGAATGTGCCTTACAAAAGCAAAAACAAAAAGATAGAGGTTGTTTATATTGCGCTGATTTTGAAACTAGTGAATATGTCTTTTCTAGGATGTAGACGAGTAAACATTTTACGTAAAAAGATTTTAGATATGAATTTTGTGGAAGGATTCACAGAAGTAAATAATTTGAATATGGATATGATCGGATTTGGGTATTACAAGAACACAAATAAAACAAAGGTTGAAAGAATTGAAAAAAAGAATGTTCAGGAAATAATGTTTAATGAAAAATGGAAGATAGCCATGATTAAAAACAAAGTTTTGTTTGTGGAAATTGGAGTGGGGGTCAGTAAACAAAAACTAATTATTGTGCATGTATATATATATATATATATATATATATATATATATATATATATATATATATATAAATAAATATATATATATATATATATATATATATATATATATATATATATATATATATAAATATATATAAATATAGATATATATATATATATATATATATATATATATTTACCTTTAAAATGGCGATCTCAAAAAGGTCGACCACACTTCCGTGAACTCTGATATGCAAATGTCCCCAATGATGAAAACCACATATGCGAACGGCTAAATCTCGCCCCCTTTCGACTCATGGTAGCACTGGTGTTGAGGTGTGGCACGGCCAGAAACGTCGAAATTCAACATTAATTCAACATTTTTGAAGTGTTGCCGATTTGAATTCATGGATAACGGGTCAACGAAGTGGTAGATTGATCATAAGTGATCGACAATATAAAGGTAAACCATATATATATATATATATATATATATATATATATATATATATATATATATATATATATATACACACACACACACACACACGCACACACACACAATATATATAGTTGCCCAACATAATGCATCCAAGATCCTTCAGGCGCAACTAACACTAGACAAGACTGCAATCCAAATTGTAGCTTGCTACAGATCCCCCACCATGCCCCATGATTCCCACTTCACTTTTCTTAACATACTGGAAAATATTAAGGTACAACCAAATATCCTAATACTGGGTGACTTTAACTACCCCACCATTAACTGGGAAAACTACTCATGTACCAAAACATTTGCTCAACGATTCTTGGAATTCATAAACTCCAACGCCTTGGATCAACTTATCTATACCCCCACCAGGGGCACCAGTATTATAGACCTGGTCATTACCAATATGAGCGACCGATGCTCCACACCAGAGGTCATCTCCTCATTGGTCAGATCTGACCATAAGCTGATCACCCTAGACATCCACATCCTGCCCCCACCCCCCCCCCCATTAAGGCAACCACCATAAAAAATTTCTCCAAAGCCAACTTCATGCTTCTCAAGACAGAAGTGGCAAACTTCATGACACCCATGCAGACGGAAAGTAGAAGTATGACTGCTGAATCTTACACCAATGCACTGTATGAACACATACATGAGTGCACTGTATGAACACATACATGAGTGCACTGTATAAACACACACACACGAGTGCACTGTAAGAACACATACACGAGTGCACTGTACGAACACATACATGAGTGCACTGTATGAACACATACATGAGTGCACTGTATGAAAACATACACAAGTGCACTGTATGAACACATACACGAGTGCACTGTATGAACACCGTATGAACACATACACGAGTGCACAGTATGAACACATACACGAGTGCACTGTACGAACACATACACGAGTGCAGAGTATGAACACATACACGAGTGCACTGTATGAACACATACACGAGTGCACCGTATGAACACATACATGAGAGCACAGTATGAACACATACACGAGTGCACTGTATGAACACATACACGAGTGCACAGTATGAACATATACACGAGTGCACCATATGAACACATACACGAGTGCACAGTATGAACACATACACGAGTGCACCATATGAACACATACACGAGTGCACCGTATGAACACATACACAAGTGCACCGTATGAACACATACATGAGTGCACCGTATAAACACATACACGAGTGCACCGTATGAACACATACACGAGTGCACCGTATGAACACATACACGAGTGCACTGTATGAACACATACACAAGTGCACTGTATGAACACATACACCAATGCACTGTATGAACACATACACAACTGCACTGTATGAACACATACACTAATGCACTGTATGAACACATACACGAGTGCAATGTATGAACACACACACACGAGTGCACTGTATGAACACATACATAAGTGCATGAATTGTGCCATCCCAAATAGAACCAAGATGCTGTCCTCCAAAAAAAGGAAGCCAATCTGGTGGTCCCCTGCCATAAACAAACTCTACAACAAAAGGAAAAAACTGTTGCAAAAAAGAGTAAAATCCCAAGATTGGAAAAACTCCCTTGTCAGCCTCAGTAAGAAGCTGGGATTCCCTCATAAGATCCTCCAAAGCTAGTTACGAAAACATAATGGCCACTGATTCTAAAGACAACCACAAAGCATTCTATAGCTATGTCAAGAATCTCAATGGTAACACTGAAATCTTCTCTGAGTTACAGCACAATGGCACTAAATATACAGAACCAACTGATATTGCCAACGTCCTGGCAGATAGGTTCAGTGCTAACTTCACCCTCCTCTCACCACCTATTGTGCCCATCTCAGTACTTGAAGAATACTAAGTCCCATTAATCACGGCAGCACAGGTAAAAAACATATGCTCCAAAGCCAAGAATACAGTATCCATGGGTCCAGACAACATCCCAGGCTGTGTTCTGCATGAACTATAAAATGAACTGGCACCCCACCTAAGTACCATGTTCAATCATAGCCTCACCTCAGGCTTTGTGCCTACTGAATGGTGCACAGCTATGGCTATCCCACTCCACAAGGGGGGATCCACCATGGACCCTGGGAACTACTGCCCCATTAGCCTGATGAGCTTGATCTGCAAAGCCATAGGATGTATCATCATGGAAAGTATAAACAAAGGCATAGGTAACCTTCAAACTCTGGACACCACCCAGTTTGGGTTTGTGAAAGGCAGCTCATGTCTCCTAAACCTGATTGACTTCTTTGAAGCAGTCATCAGAGCCATGGACGAGGGTAAAGTGGTTCACACAGCCTATCTAGACCTTGCCAAGGCATTTGACACCATCCCCCACTCTGGAATCATAGATAAACTTACTAAACTGGGCATAAATCCCTATGTCACATGATGGGTTGCCAGCTGGCTCACTGACAGAACCCACACCATGAAAGTAAGCAACTCAACATCTGACTCCAGACCAGTGACAAGTGGAGTACCACAGGGTTCTGTCCTGGGCCCACTCCTGTTTGGCATCTACTTGTCTGAAGTCCGGGCCAACACAGAAGGTCTATGGCTAACAAAGTTCACAGACGACTGCAAACTGGGAGCCATTATTGAATCCCCAAATGATGTGGACATTTTTCAAAAGGGCCTCACTGAGACAAATACCTGGTGTCAAAGCCATGGCCTCAAGCTCAATGCCAAAAAATGCATAGTCGTCGCCTTCGGATAAAACCCTGTGCCCATGAACAACCACATAGGTGGTAGTCCACTCAATACAGAAAGTGTGATAAGAAACCTAGGGATACAGGTGGACAGTTGTCTCTCCTTTGATAACCACATCACCACAGTAGTCAGGAAATCCTTCTACGTGGCACACCTAATCACAAAAGGTTTCTCATCCAGAAAAAAGGAGGTCATTGTTCCTCTCTACTCATTCCTCATTAGACCCATTATAGAGTACAATTACCTGTTTGGTATGTACCTCACAAGACATTTACAACAGCTGGAAAGGCCACAGAAATACCTCATGAAGAGGATCACTGGCCTCAAACAGATGCTCTAATGCAGACCATCTTAAAAAACTCCAGCTCTACTCTGTCTCATATCACCTACTCAGAGGCAATATGTGCCTAACATACAAAGCCATGTCAAACCCAGAGCTGTTGGACATGCTACACTTACAGAACTCTCAATCCTCCTAGCCACACACTCCAGGGACCTAAACCTTGTCACCACAATAAACAAAACATGCTGGAGGGATATGTTCCTGTTCCAGAGACACCCCATACTTTGGAACAGACTGCCCATTCATGCCAAGCAGAGCACCTCATTAGCCCTATTTAAGAAAAACTTTGATGACTGGATGGGAATTAGGAAATTCACCCTGTGTATCACTTCTGTGTCTCTGCTCGACAGGCACACAGGAAAATAATTTTTGGGTGGCGTAAGCCAGGGAATCTTTATGGCTAGGCTTGTACAGGCCCTAGGGCCGATAGCCTAGTACCTATCTATTAACATATGTGTATATATATCTATATCTATATATATATATATATATATATATATATATATATATATATATATATATAGATAGATAGATATATGATCATAGGAAGTTACTAGGCTATTGGCCTTGAGGCCCTTATAAGCCTAGCCAAGAGTTTAGCCATGCATAGACAAATCAGCACCCGATGCCCCTGTCCAGCAGGGACATGGGTGGAATCTCAGGGGTGTATTTTCTATTTCCCATGCAGTTATCTATATTGCACTTAAAAAGGGATAAAGAGGTACTTTGCTTGATGTAGAGAGGGAGCTTATTCCATAGATGGGGAGTCTCTGGGACACAAATCTGTCCCGCCAGCAAGTCCTATTGATGTCACAGACCAGGTTGAGGTTGCATGTGCGGGTTACTCGGGTGGAGCTTGACTTGTGGATATGTAGCAGTCCTATCAAGGTGGGATCCAAGATCGCCTTGTATGCCAGACAGAGATCACCTCTGAGGAGTGTGTATGAAAGAGAGTAGAGGCATAGGGTTTTCAGCCTATCTGTGTAAGGTAGATTTTTGAGGCCCTGGATTCTCCTGGTGAGGAACCTCTGTGGTCTCTCCAGCTGCTGCATGTGCTTTGCGAGGTACATGCTGAATGGGGCATTGTACTCAATAATGGGCCTTATAAGGGAAAAATAAAGGGATGTTATGACCTCCTTTGTCCCTGGATGAGATACCCTAACTTATGACGTGGGCCATGTAGAAAGCTTTCTGTACAATGGAAGCAACATGGTGGTCAAAAGTCAGGCTGCTATTAATCTGGGTGCCCAAATCCCTCACGACGGACTGCATGCGTAGGACATTGCTATTAATGTGATAATTTGTGGGGACATTTCTCTCCCCAAAGGGGATGATGATGCATTTTTTGTAGTCAGCTTCAGGCCATGTTTCTGGCACCAATCATTTGTTTGGGTGAGACCCTCTTGGAGGCTGTCCACGTCACTATGGGAATTTATGACAGCTCCCAACCTGCAGTCATCTGCAAACTTGGTCAGCCATAGCCCACTGGTTTTGGCCTGTACCTCAGAAAAGTATATCCCAAATAAGAGAGGCCCCAAGACCAAACCCTGGGGTACACCACTCAATACAGGTCTACTGCTTGAGGTGGCTTCCCCTAATTTGACTAGGTGGGTTCTATCAGTGAGCCAGTTGGCTACCCATCTGGTAACATAGGGATCGATGCCTAGTTGAGAGAGTGTATCTATTATGCCTGAGTGGGAATAGTGTCGAAGGCTTTGGCCAGGTCAGGGTAGGCAGTGTGCATTGTCTTCCCCTCATCCATGGCTTTGGTGACTGTCTCAAAAAAGTTGACCAAATTTAACAGACATGACCTCCCCTTGATGAAGCCAAACTGTGTGGGATCGAGTGTTTGGAGGTTGCCAATGTCCTTGTTTATGAGGTTCATGATAATCCGTTCCATGGCCTTGCAGATCAGGCTAGTTAGGTTTATGGGTCTATAATTTCCCAGATCAGTGGACACTCCACCTTTATGTAAAGGGATGACAGTGGCTGTCCTCCACTCAGCTGAGACAAAACCGGTACTCAGGCTTTGATTGAATAGGGTGCCTAATGGTGCTGCAAGTTCCTGCCTGAGTTCATGTAGGATGCAGCCTGGGATGTTATCAGGTCCCATGGAGGCTGTATATTTTTGCCTTTGAGAGAACAGTGATGACCTGATCCCTAGATATAAGGGCGAGGGGCAGATACTGGGAATGTCCTGATTTAGTGATGGGGGGACAAAGGATTTGCTATATCTATGGCATTTGTATATGTGATGTCCTTGACCACCAGTTCTGAACAGATCTGAGTGCTTCCTTTGAGGTTACGGACATATGTGAAGAAGGCCTTATGATTGTCTCTAGCAGATGTGGCCAATTTGGACACGAAGTTTGCTTTGGAGAATTTCACTAGCCCTCTTATTTGCTTGTTTAGCCTGAGGAGAGATTGCTTCCAATGGTGCACCTGCTCCTCCTTGGTCCTGGTCAGCAATTTTTTTCTTCTGTTATAGAGTTTAATTATTGCAGATGTCCACCAGACAGGTTTACTCTTCCTTGGGGGAGGATGATTTAGTCCTGTAAGGTATTCCTGATTCCATGCATCTATATAAATGTTCGTATAGTAATTTGGTATAGTTTTGGATACCGGTGCCAGTTCCAAGAGAGGGGGAGGGGGCTGTGAAGCTGTTTATACCATCCCTCAGGAGGCTGTAATCAGCTTTGGAGAAGTTTTTTTGATTGACCCTAGCTGGGGGGGGGGGGGGTCAGGGGAGATGGTGATTTCAAACGTGACTGCTTTATGGTCATATCTTACAAGGGAGGATGATACTGCAGGGATGCTGCAGTGGCTACTCATGTTGGTTAATACCAAGTCCAAGATATTATCACCTCTTGTGGAGGTATCGACTAGCTGTTCCAAAGCATTTGCATGTACAAAATCATAAACATATATAAATATATATGGTGAAGTTATGTAGAAAGAAAGAAGTGATGTACATATTTATTGTAAATCTTGTGTATATAGTGTAAAATGTATACATAAAATGTAAATAAGTATGATTGTTTTAATAAAAGACCCCTACCCTTTTCACTTTGAGTTGCTAAATGGCAGCAGAGGGCCACTAGAGAAGCAAAAAGGAGGTCTAAGTGAAGAAAATGTGTGGAGGAGGAAGGAAAAGCTACAGAGTTTGGGGGTGGGAAGCAAGTATTTGAAGAAAAATGTGTTTGATCTGGAGAATTAGAACACAGATAAAGATTCCTGTGTGACGGATGTTACAAATGAGTAGTGTTTAGCTGTCTCCATAGAGAAGGAAGTGAGGGAGTCTGTTGAAGTGCTGCGGATAACAGAACTGGTGTCAGGAGAGCTTACAGATGATGTTCTGTTAAAACTAATTGAGCAGGACCATCCCGGTGACACTTCTGCTGTTTCATGGGGTGAGACGGCAGATTACCATCCTTAGCACTTCCAAAAAAGTTATGTGGAGAAGGAAGCAGGTAATGTGGCAGTAGAAACTGCAACACTTAAAACTTACCCAGCACTGGTAGGAAGTAAAAGAGGAAAGCAGTGACAAACTGTGACAGTCTGCTTATTTGGAAGCAGATAATGGAGTAACTAAACATATGCAGCGGTGCCGGCAGGCAAGAAACGACTACAGCAGCCTGTAACTGAAACTGTTTCTAAAAAGAAAAGGTCTGTGAGAATAAGTCTAAGAAATGCATGTAGGAGATAAATGTCATGCACCAGATACTGTGCAACGGGTCTGGGATTTACAGCTCAGGAAATTCACTATTTTATGCATATAGGGAAAGACACTGTTTGGGACTTAACATTTGAATCTGAAGGACTGATGATTACATTTCTGGAACTCTGCAATAGAAAGAAGGACATTTATCCATGAAACAATTATTTGTTTCTGGTAGTAACTCACATCTTAAAAATGTTACTTTTGCAGTTTAGAAACAATGAACTAGAAGAAGAGGATGTTAAAAAATGAATGCAGTCTTCGTGTGAAACTGTTGATGATACTGGAAAAGTTAAATATTAAAGAAACTTATAGTATGGAGGTTATGGATGGGAGCTGTTTTGAAGTGTGAAAAAACATGGTGAAACACTTTCAAGTGATAGATTTATGGCAGGTCATGGAGAGATATTAAGATATGCTAGGCAGCCTAAATCATGTTTCGTTTACGGGTATTTTTCTCATTTAATTAATGATTGTGGCAAGGTACAATGTAACCAGTGTGAGAAGAAAGGACTTAAAACAAGAGGGTGAGTGGTTACCTTTTTAATTTATATCTAGAAGCCCCAGTGTGACTAGAAAGGACTTAAACAAGAGAGTGAGTGGTTACCTTTTTAATTTATATCTAGAAGCCCCAGTGTGAGAAGAAAGGACTTAAAACAAGAGGGTGAGTGGTTACCTTTTTAATTTATATCTAAAAGCCCCAGTGTGAGAATAAAAGACTTAAAACAAGAGGGTGAGTGGTTACCTTTTTAATTTATATCTAGAAGCCCCAGTGTGACTAGAAAGGACTTAAAACAAGAGGGTGAGTGGTTACCTTTTTAATTTATATCTAGAAGCCCCAGTGTGAGAAGAAAGGACTTAAAACAAGAGGGTGAGTGGTTACCTTTTTAATTTATATCTAAAAGCCCCAGTGTGAGAATAAAAGACTTAAAACAAGAGGGTGAGTGGTTACCTTTTTAATTTATATCTAGAAGCCCCAGTGTGACTAGAAAGGACTTAAAACAAGAGGGTGAGTGGTTACCTTTTTAATTTATATCTAGAAGCCCCAGTGTGAGAATAAAGGACTTAAAATAAGAGGGTGAGTGGTTACCTTTTTAATTTATATCTAGAAGCCCCAGTGTGACAATAAAGGACTTAAACAAGAGGGTGAGTGGTTACCTTTTTAATTTATATCTAGAAGCCCCAGTGTGACTAGAAAGGACTTAAAACAAGAGGGTGAGTGGTTACCTTTTTAATTTATATCTAGAAGTCCCAGTGTGAGAAGAAAGGACTTAAAACAAGAGGGTGAGTGGTTACCTTTTTAATTTATATCTAGAAGCCCCAGTGTGAGAAGAAAGGACTTAAAACAAGAGGGTGAGTGGTTACCTTTTTAATTTATATCTAGAAGCCCCAGTGTGAGAAGAAAGGACTTAAAACAAGAGGGTGAGTGGTTACCTTTTTAATTTATATCTAAAAGCCCCAGTGTGACTAGAAAGGACTTAAAACAAGAGGGTGAGTGGTTACCTTTTTAATTTATATCTAGAAGCCCCAGTGTGACTAGAAAGGACTTAAAACAAGAGGGTGATTGGTTACCTTTTTAATTTATATCTAGAAGTCCCAGTGTGAGAAGAAAGGACTTAAAACAAGAGGGTGTGTGGTTACCTTTTTAATTTATATCTAGAAGCCCCAGTGTGAGAAGAAAGGACTTAAAACAAGAGGGTGAGTGGTTAACTTTTTAATTGATATCTAGAAGCCCCAGTGTGAGGAGAAAGGACTTAAAACAAGAGGGTGAGTGGTTACCTTTTTAATTTATATCTAGAAGCCCCAGTGTGAGAAGAAAGAACTTAAAACAAGAGGGTGAGTGGTTACCTTTTTAATTTATATCTAAAAGCCCCAGTGTGACTAGAAAGGACTTAAAACAAGAGGGTGATTGGTTACCTTTTTAATTTATATCTAGAAGTCCCAGTGTGAGAAGAAAGGACTTAAAACAAGAGGGTGAGTGGTTACCTTTTTAATTTATATCTAGAAGCCCCAGTGTGAGAAGAAAGGACTTAAAACAAGAGGGTGAGTGGTTAACTTTTTAATTTATATCTAGAAGCCCCAGTGTGAGGAGAAAGGACTTAAAACAAGAGGGTGATTGGTTACCTTTTTAATTTATATCTAGAAGCCCCAGTGTGAGAAGAAAGGACTTAAAACAAGAGGGTGAGTGGTTAACTTTTTAATTGATATCTAGAAGCCCCAGTGTGAGGAGAAAGGACTTAAAACAAGAGGGTGAGTGGTTACCTTTTTAATTTATATCTAGAAGCCCCAGTGTGAGAAGAAAGAACTTAAAACAAGAGGGTGAGTGGTTACCTTTTTAATTTATATCTAAAAGCCCCAGTGTGACTAGAAAGGACTTAAAACAAGAGGGTGATTGGTTACCTTTTTAATTTATATCTAGAAGTCCCAGTGTGAGAAGAAAGGACTTAAAACAAGAGGGTGAGTGGTTACCTTTTTAATTTATATCTAGAAGCCCCAGTGTGAGAAGAAAGGACTTAAAACAAGAGGGTGAGTGGTTAACTTTTTAATTTATATCTAGAAGCCCCAGTGTGAGGAGAAAGGACTTAAAACAAGAGGGTGAGTGGTTACCTTTTTAATTTATATCTAGAAGCCCCAGTGTGAGAAGAAAGGACTTAAAACAAGAGGGTGAGTGGTTACCTTTTTAATTTATATCTAGAAGCCCCAGTGTGAGGAGAAAGGACTTAAAACAAGAGGGTGAGTGGTTACCTTTTTAATTTATATCTAGAAGCCCCAGTGTGAGAAGAAAGGACTTAAAACAAGAGGGTGATTGGTTACCTTTTTAATTTATATCTAGAAGCCCCAGTGTGAGAAGAAAGGACTTAAAACAAGAGGGTGAGTGGTTACCTTTTTAATTTATATCTAGAAGTCCCAGTGTGAGAAGAAAGGACTTAAAACAAGAGGGTGAGTGGTTACCTTTTTAATTTATATCTAGAAGTCCCTGTTTCTACTTATCAAGCAACTTACTTATCAGACTCCCCCAACAATCTTTAGTACCAAAATATCCCAAACAGCGTTCGCTGATGACTAACCTATACTTCACTTCCGATATCACAAAATTACTAAAGGCTATTGAAACTTTCTCTAACTTATCTAACTATAAACTTAATTTAGATAAAACTACAATACTCCCCTGAAATTCATGCAAGTTACTACTATTATATCCCAGTCCAACCACAATTAAAATAAAACAATTCAAAAAATATCTGGAGATTTCATTTGTCAAAATACGAGACAGTTTTGTCAAAATAAAAACATTGGCAAAATATAACACAGGACTCCAACAGATGGGATAATTTAAAATTACCGTTTTTATCAAAACTTGCAGTTGTCAAGATGAACATACTACCTAGATTTTTATATATATTCATGGCTTCTCAAGTGATAGTATATAATAAATTCTTTAAAAAGTTACATTAGTTCTTCGCTAAATTTTTATGGTCCCCCTAAGTCTGTAAGGATATCATACCATAATTTAATGCAACTGAAATTGAATGGGGGACATAATTTACCAGCCTTTAGATTATATTTTTACATCATTAATAGCAGTAGAATAAGAAAGATTACTGAACATGACCTGAATGGCAACATATGGTCACCTATATGGGTAAACCTGTTTTATAATTATATTAAGTCACTCAGCTTGAAACCCACAAGACTTCCATTTCTTCATAAAAGAAACCGGTTAACTTATAAGGTAATCATCCCAATAAATATTGTTATAATTAGCTTACAAAAACTCTTTGCACCTCTAAATTTATCTACCACTTCAGAGACCCTGCAACGCATACATCTTAAGCCAAATCTGAAACTCAATAATTGAATGTTAAACTTAAAAGAACTTTCTAAATTTTAATAAATAAGCAAATCCTTGATTTCCTTCTCTTTCGCAATTCTACCATCACAGAGATAAGCCACAAACTTAAATCACCCAAAAGTTATACTATTATTTTAAGACAGATTAAAGAATTATGCTTGGTTATTTATCCAATAATAACTTAACAATAAGGATATAGAAAGCTGTAATTCTCTGTGGAAACTAATGCTACTAAAGAAAAATATGATCTCATACAGCTGCAACGTGATTACTGCTATCAAATATCAGAATGGTATTTTATTTTCATATTATTGGCTTAAAATTAATCCCACTATCTCTGACCACCAGATAAAACAATCTATAAACCTAACTTCTAAAGTAACCCCCTTAAAAATGATGTACACACAACTTATGATTCTTATAAATGCATACTTTACTCCCATAGTTCTACACAAATGTAATCCTTCCATACCATCCTCTTGTCCTTATTGTGAATTCCAGAGAGCTGACCTACTTTATACATTTTGGAGCTGCAAATGTGGTTATAAGCTCTGGAACTCCTCAATGGTCCAACTCCAAAAAACGGGATATGAAAAAATCTACCCTGTCATGGGAATTTTCAATGCTTCACATACCTCCCTTGGCTTTATCTTCAGTACAAACCCACATCTTGATTACCCTTTTTTCATTAATTAAATTATATATTGCACCCAACTGGATGGACATATCATCAACTTCATGGGAGGGGGGTTCAAATAAATGGCAATTAAGCACTTGTTAGTCCAAAAAATTGTGATCTTTAACTGTAAAGCGCAATCTCAGTTAATTGAATGTTGGTAATCATTATTCAATCATATTTTAAATTAGACACCCAACACCCAGTATTTTATATTCCTTTCTTGATAAATATCTCTTTGTTTTCTGACCCTTGAGTCAATTCTCAAATGTTTTTTTAATTATCTCAAAATGTGTCAATGATTCTCTATGGAAATTCACTCTCCCCCTCTCTTTCTAACCCTTTTCTTGTCTTCACTTTCTTTGTTTAATTGTACAGGCATGTACTTTTGTGCTTGAGTACCTGCTTTATTTAGACGAATGACACATTTATAAATGTATGCAATATAGTTCTTTTTCTTTATTCCTTGCTTATTTCTGTATTACTTACTTGGTCAGTTTACTGTTGTTCTTCATTGAAAATGTTGTTTCTATATGCAAAATTAAATAAAGATTATGAAAAAAAAGAAGGTGAGTCGCTGATTTCAGATTGTGTAAAAAGGATGCTTCTGAATGGAATAATATAATGAAAAGAATGTAGAATGGAAGAAAACATACATGAAGAAAGACAGCAGAAGACTGAGGTAGACTGTGAATTATGCAAAGAGGAAACTATGGAGGGGGAGGAGAAGAGAGGCGCATGCAGGAAGAGAGGTCAAGAGAAGGGACTGACAAGGATGAGGAAAGCCTTGCTTTATCTGAACTGATGTTTAAAGGAAATAGGAATGATTTTGAAAAAAAACTAAAAGTAAGGGTTTGGATGATGTGGTGAAAACTGGGGGTGTCCATTTTTCAATGAATGACGTGCCTTTGCTCGGAAAAAAAAAATTGGAAAAAGGATGTAGTTGTGATCCAATGGAAAGGGTTAGTAAAAGAAATGAAAGAACTATGTCTTCTGGGGAGGATGTATAGATTAGCTTTCAGCAAAGATTAATACTGTGAATTCAGTATTAATGGGAAAATAGCATATATGTCAAATGTTTATGTGATCACTGTAAAATATGAAAAGTAAATTTTGCAGCTGGTGTTTTCTTTCATATGGGGTTCTAGATTAAACCTAGTGAAATGAGGTGTGTTATATATGAGTGAAGATGAAGGGGATTGGGGTTACTAAATCCAGTTATTTATTCTGCTTCTTTAAACTTGTACAGAGTATTAAAGTGGGCAAAGGAACAGAATAAGAATTTAATAGTGAAAATATGTAAATATAAGTACAAAAACATTCTTGGAAATGATGGGAATTAAAAAATAGGAAATGAGTCCATGAATGAAGAAATTAAAAATTATCACGAAAAAGTACTAACATGGAAAATTAAAAAAATGTCGATGCAGAGAAAGATAGAAGGATGTGGTACAATCATGTGATGAACGATTATCATTATGTAAATCCATGTGAAACTTTACTAGAAGAATTGATTAAAGATCTTAAATGAAGTAAATAGCAGTATACAGTGCCAGAAATCTATTTATTTAGTGTGGGAATAGAACACACTACCTTCTGCACCAAAGATGAGTAGTGTGCCACCTCTTATTCTACCGATACTGTAAACTCTTCTAAATTTTATACTGCGACCCACTTAAAGCAATTATGTTTTCCTGGCTGAATAGCAGTAGATTATCTCAAAAAAAGCTTGAAAAACTTTGATGAACATTTTAGGCTTCAACCCAAATTGTTTGTTTAGTAAACAGAAGGAGGTGTGCATAAATTCTGAGCAAATTATATCCGTATTCATAAAACATAATCTCATCTCCCGGAAAGTGAGACAGGTCAATGACCTGGAATTCCTCCCTGTCCAACTTCCTATTAAAAAAAAAAAACCTATATGCCCCCCCAAGCCCATACCTCCTCCCTGAACAGATTGAAATCCTTATATATTAGGCAAGATACCATTCTCTTAGGAAGCTTGAACTATACCCCCATGAAATGGGAGAGGTACGCATTCTCTAACATGTATGTCCAGAGATCTTTGGACTTATAGTTACTTTGGACTTCATAAATACAAAATCTTTAGATTAGGGGAGATGGAACTCACCAAAATGGGACAGCTCTGTTCCCCACCAGTTGTAATTTTTCTCTAGGCACAGCAATTAACCTGTCACATTCAACATAAGACTAAAGCCAGAACCATCTTCAAGTACCTCAGTATTCAGAGATTATGTGAAGGGTAATCTACTAAAACTGAGTGATAACCTGGAAAATTCAACACCCCCTCTAATGTGATAACACTGCTGTGTATGTTAAATCCTCTACCATGAAATTTTACTCACACAAGAAGAGCTGCACAGATGCACCTGTCCCACTCCTAACTAAATATAATGCAAAATACAAAAATAAACCCCATAACAGAACTCAAATATAAATAGGCCCTACAATAAAAGAAAAAAAAAGCCATTTCATGCAATAAAAATGTAACCATAAAGATGTCAGAAATACCCCTGCTAAACTTGGTAAGGAATGCCTTCCTCTGATTATATCAGCCAAAGTGAGCTACGAGGTAAGAATAGCCAGCCAGGAAAAACTACATTAGAAACCTTAGAACCAATGCCCAGCACTGTGGAGAAATAACAGTTAATGTGCAGAAATACAGAAAACAATGTGCTGAAAAAGATTTGGGACAGGCAGGAAGAAGGTAAAGGGAAATGAGGTGGATGCATTTTGTGACAGAAGATCTGTCCCAGTCAGGCACTGGTGTCAAAGAAAGCAGGAGTGTAGCACTGAATCAGAAGAGATAAGAAAGCAGGAGTGTAGCACTGAATTGGGAGAGGTAAGAAAGCAGGAGTGTAGCACTGAACTGGGAGAGATAAGAAAGCAGGAGTGTAGCACTGAATCAGGAGAGATAAGAAAGCAGGAGTGTAGCACTGAATCGGGAGAGATAAGAAAGCAGGAGTGTAGCACTGAATCAGAAGAGATAAGAAAGCAGGAGTGTAGCACTGAATCGGGAGAGATAAGAAAGCAGGAGTGTAGCACTGAATCGGGAGAGATAAGAAAGCAGGAGTGTAGCACTGAATCGGGAGAGATAAGAAAGCAGGAGTGTAGCACTGAATCGGGAGAGATAAGAAAGCAGGAGTGTAGCACTGAATCGGGAGAGATAAGAAAGCAGGAGTGTAGCACTGAATCGGGAGAGAAAGAAAGCAGGAGTGTAGCACTGAATCGGGAGAGATAAGAAAGCAGGAGTGTAGCACTGAATCGGGAGAGATAAGAAAGCAGGAGTGTAGCACTGGATCGGGAGAGATAAGAAAGCAGGAGTGTAGCACTGAATCGGGAGAGATAAGAAAGCAGGAGTGTAGCACTGAATTGGGAGAGATAAGAAAGCAGGAGTGTGGCACTGAATCAGGAGAGATGGCGACAGTTAACACGACACCCCAATCCCATCTAGAAAATGGGAAATAGGGGGTTGATGATGATGTCACATTCTCAGACCCTAAATACACAGCCAATCTACTAGCAGATAAATTTAGCTCTAAATTCACCTCCCCCCTTCATTCCCGGATTACATAGCCGCATCTTCACACCCCTCAAATCTCCCAAGAACAAATCCACAAAGCACTTTCCAATGCCAAGAACATGGTTTTACTGTACTGGTAAGCCTGAAATAAACATGTCAACCTCCAAACAGGTTTTGTACCAGATGAATGGAGGACAGCAACATTCATCATCCTAGACAAAGATGGAGCATCAGCTGACCTAGGTGATTATAGCATTTACTATTGTTCATTCTAAGTCTGTTTTCAATGCCCAACTGTTTTGTTTAGCAAATGGCCATCATGTATAAGGCTGTGGAGAGGATCATTATGAAAATAACAAATAAAGACATAGATAACCTACAAACTCTTGACTCAAGCCATTTCAGGTTATTTCAGTGCAGATCCTGCCTGCTTAACCTCTTAAAAGGTTACTGAAGCAGGATAAGAGAAAATATGGGTTCTATATTATATGATCGAAGAATCTCTTCTTTGAACACATAATAATTGACACATATACAGTGAACGCTGTAAACAGCAAATGGCCACGTCCTTGAATTTTTTCCTTGGGAAAATATTCAGTTGGCCGTTATCTGGAATTCCGCTTTTCTTTAATGTAGAGTGATCCCAGAGTTGGTATATTTAGTTACAGCCCCACACACTGGAGAGTGGGGCGGCGAAGCCCCCCACTTGATTAGTGTTTTAAAGTTTGTATTTTATTTTATGGCCACATTATTTTTTTCCTGAGGAAAAAATTCGAGGACATGATCATTCACAGTTTACAGCGTTCGCTGTATATGTGTCGATTATTATGTGTTCGAAGAAGAGATTCTTCAGTCACATAATATAGACCCAAAAATATGTACACAAAGTACATATCAAGAGCTCGCAAAGGCATTTGACACCATCCCACACTCAGGCGTTGTCGATAAACTCTCCCATCTAAATGTTAATCCCTGTGTAATGCAGTGCGTAGCAAACTGGCTCACAAAAAGAGGCCAAGAAAAGGATAAGATAATCAAAAGTAAATATTTTGTGGACAGTGAAAGTTTGTAAGCTTGTGGGTGGCACTGTGGCGCAGCAGATAGCATTGTTACCTCACAGTAAAATGTACCCTGGTTTGATTCTCAGATGGGGTGCCTTCATGTTTGTGTGGCTTTCTTCTGGGTGCTCCAGTTTCCTCCCACTTTCCAAAGAGATGCAGTAGGTAGACTGGATACTCTAAATAGGTGTGAGTGTGTTGTATGGGAAAAACAGCCATGACAGGCTAACCACCAGGCAGTGTAAACCTTGCCTCTAAATGATTGTCACTGTTGAAGTGACACCCCACATACAAAAACAGGAAAAGGGGTTGTTGATGGGATGGATGGAAAGGTAATTAAAACTGCACAAATTGCAATTGCAATATTATTAGTAATAAGTATTTTTAGTAGTGACAATAGTCAATGCATTCATAGTCTTTCCATAAATACTTTAATATATTATAATGCATACAAACTCCAGTTTTCATATTTTTGCTAAAGTTTCACAAACAATTTTTAGTGAAAAAGCATTTTGGACATTTCTAGTTGTGACGAGTGTTTATTTTATTTAAATTTATTTATTTGTTTGGATAGCTACATAGCAAAAGAGTCATTATACTCAATGACTGACCTAATTAGTGTTGAGTAAAGTGAAATGATTACATCCTTGGATGGGTCACTTATGACAACCATTTTCTTGCACATCCTTTCAGCTGAAGAGAAGACTTCCCTATTGTAATAAAGACTCCCATGCACTCCACAATGTTGTCCGAATTCCACCTCTCCCTTTTTGATGTTACTGGGGTCACACCCCATGAAGATAATAGTGGGCCTTCCATTAATCATGAGATTATCATCCTCTGCTGGAACGATATGTCCTTGAAAAATCCATTGGTGAAATCATAGTCAAACATACAGACCATGTATCATCATAAAACAGAAATATCTGCTGAAAGCTAACTAACCTAAACTCTGTATCTCTCTTTTTTTCTGTCTCTCTATCTAATCTGTCTGTCTGTTTTTGTGTTTGTCTTTCTGTCTTTACAGCTACCTATCTATCTACTGAAAAGTTATCGTACGTCTGCCTAAAAATGGCTCTGCCTGTGTCTACTAATATCCTGTGTCTGTATCCTTCCTTCTACGTATCTTTCTAACTGTTTGCTGGTTTATCTATATCTAACAAAATCATTTCCTAAACTTGTGACAGTGCTTCATTTAGTAGCTTGAGTGTGTGACAAAGAGCTCCAGAATGTCAGAACAAGAACACAAACACTCTAATGTTGCCAGGATGATGGCCCTTCAGGAAGGTTCTCATCTACTAGATCCAAGAATGGAGGTCCTCAGTGCAAGGTAAAAAAAACAGGCCAGTCCAGTTAGGGTATGCTTGATAGTGGCTATGCCATTTTGGGGAAAAGCAGAAGGGAGGAAAAACCACGCACATAAGTATGTGCTTATCTGTCTGTTTCCTTCTGTCTAGCTATCTATTAGTCTGCTTGCCTGTGTATCCATATATGGAAAATCTCTGCTTGCCAGAATACCGTTTATGTTAGCAAGCAGTGTTTCCCTGAAACTAAATATTTTAGGAATATATTTTGCCCTTTTCCTTCTATGTTTACAGGTTCTGCACAAATGGAACAAACACTGCTTTCCATACATGGCAAATCTGTTGAAACTAGAGCTGGATAGACACTAGGAAACCTAGGCTGGCCAAGGCACTGCCACAACATAAAATCCACCACCAGCCGAACAGACGTTAAAAAATTATATAAATTATTGAAAAGTCACCTCACAGGTACATGAATCTGCTTATGTACCAACCCTGGTTAGCAAAGTAACACATACATAACTTCCAAAAAAACTCTACAACCTCTCCAGGTGGTCTCTACCTAAACCCTGTAATCTTAACAAAGTATTTATGACCCTTCAAATACTCTTAATGGTCTGATTATTATCTTATGTTTTTCCCTCGGCTTCTACAATATTGATATAGAATCATATGCAGCTATGATACATATGTACCATATCACTTTTGTACACAATTTCAGATTTTCTCTTTAAAGCTGTATATAGCTTCCTCTAATCTGTTGTTTGTATTTTAGCAGTTTTTGTATTATTGTATTTTCATTATATTATTGTATTTTTTGTATTCTTCATTGCGTTATGTGAAGTGCGTGTGTGTGTGTGTGTGCGTGTGTGTGTGTGTGTGTGTGTGTGTGTGTGTGTGTGTGTGTGTGTGTGTGTGTGTGTGTGTGTGTGTGTGTGTGTGTGCGCGCGCGCGCACCTTGGTTACAGGAGACAACAGCCTGAATCCTCTACACCAACTACGAGGTTATATCAGGGGTGCATTTTCAAGGAATTGTGAGTTTCATGCTAAGTCTGTTTTCAATGCCCAGCTTTATTTAGTAATCAGTATTTATGCTACAGAATTTGAAATGAGTTTGAGTAGCACAACAGAAAGCATATTTGCCTTTGGTGCTAAAAGCTGTGGGTTCTACTCCCTGTGCTCCCCTTTAAGGGGGATTGAGGGCTTCTGGTCTCTTGAGTGTGTCCTCCTTTAGATGAGACGACTAGTAACTAAGAACCTATTGTTGGTTTGTCAGCCCTTTCCTGGTACAATATTATCAGCTTACCATTTTTTTAATGTGTCACAGGCAATTTATTCTTCAAGAGCAGGAGGTACTGAATTTGTAGATGAAACAGTGAAAAGTAAAGTTGTTTGCCAGTAACAATCTCTTCCTTACTTACAGATCTCTTTGATGTGCAATCATTCAGAAAATGTGGGTGGATATTTGGTGGATTGTAATGCCAGAAGTTTGAGGGGAGCTTTCATGGTTGAAATGTTCTAAAATGGGTAGTTTTGTCATTATTGGTTCATACATTTTGTTTCATTGCTTACAGGAAAAATGTTCAAAGGGACAAATTTAAAACACACTCTAACAAGTGGTGCTGCATTATACAACAAATATAATTTAATACAATCAGGAAGGTGAAGCAACGAACACATACATGTGTGCATGGCTCTAAAAATGTGAGCAAGGGGACCTACTGTTTGAAAACAGCCGAAAAGTAAAGTTAATCTCCAGCTGGCCAGACACATTTTCTCTGCATGCGGATTTCAATGCGGTTTCAATGAATGTGAGTTTCAAGGCAGAGATGCTTACTGCTGCACATGCTAAGTCTGTTTTTATTGTGCGATCATATTGTTTTGCTTATCAAATGGCTAACAGTGTTTGTGCAATAAAATTTGAAATAAAAGTTTTAAATTAAATCCAAATACGTGTAATCATTGCAGAAATAACGAAAACAGTGTGGACACTGAGAGGTTTGAATACTGTTTACGATAACTGGAGAGACGGCCAAGTAATGGGACACTGGAATAGCTGCCTGGGGCAGGGGGGCCCAATCCACCATCCTGCCTAGCACCCCATTTGACCATTATCTGGCTCTGGTTGAAACTGCACTTTGGGGAAACTGTGTTCCAGGAAAAGTAGCTGCAATATGTTTCTTCTTACCACTTTTAGGAAACATTCGGCATGACAGTCATACAGTTTCCTTCTGCTCTGATGTAACTTTATGAATATAATGCTTTGCTGTGAACATCTTTTTATCTTTACCTGTTCACATAATATCATTGCTACACAAAGGCCCATTGTGGGACTCTCCCCTGTAAATGATCTTCTGAATCATGGGGCTTATAGTCAACAAAAACAATAAACAGACTTAAGTGTGTGTGTGTGTGTGTGTGTGTGTGTGTGTGTGTGTGTGTGTGTGTGTGTGTGTGTGTGTGTGTGTATAAATATATATATATATATATATATATATATATATATATAGAGAGAGAGAGAGAGAGTGCACATTATATCTTCCTGGGAATTAAAAATGCAAACTGAACAATATTCTGTAATTCCAAGAATACGTATAATACAAATGTCTGTAGATCATCACAGAGAATAAAGCAATCAATAACCACAGGGGTAGACATATCAGCTAATCTCCGAGAGCAAATTTGGTGATAATTACTTCCTATGTCATGTCCAGTTTTGTACTTTGCACCCAGCAGGGATGAAGTGTGCACTCAGTGCATTCAGATTGATTGTACAGTACAAGTAAAGGTTACATCTTCAATGAATAAATTATCATATGACTTGTATTACTTCCTGAAAATTATTTTTATTGACTAGCATAAGAAACATTTGCAAGTGTTTAAAAGCATCACTCAGGCGACAATGAGGCAGTGAAGGTTGCCCTCATTCATGTTCCTGGTTTAATGTTGCTTTGCCTTATTTCTCTTAGCCTGGACTAATGAAGTGCAAGGCTTGGAAGAGTCATAAGGGTAAACATTATAGACTCACAATGGAAGCGCTGACTTATTTAATAGCTTTGTTTGTTTCCTGGTTTCATTGGCTCTTCTTCTTAATCAGAAATATTCAGCTGGGCAGAACCCACTTTCAATGAAAGCCAGAAAAGAAAATTTCCAGTAGATAATATCAAAATAAACAACTTATTCACAATGCATATTATATAAGACAGCCTTTTTTATAGAAGATATGAAAAATCAGTTAACAGCAATACACAGTAATGTGAAATCAGAAGTGAACATTCATGGGGAAGGGTAGGGATTGGTATAATGGTTAAGGTGTTTACTTTTAGACACAAGGTACAGGATTTGATTCTAATTACTGAGAGAAATTGGCTAGGTTTAAAATAGCTCAGTAAAACAGCTATCCTAGTACTTGTCTGTGCACTAAAACATCCATTTTTCTTAGGGACTACCAGTTGCAATATTCTTTCAATAATTTCTAAAGTATGTACAGTTAGGAAATTACAGTCATAAAAAAGTTGCAAGGGTTCTCCATATGTATTTCCAACTAATTATAAAGCCAAAAAACAAAGCTGCTAGTCTTTTTTTTTTCAGAAACCCTCTCTAACCTCAAAACAACCTTCACCATTTCTTCTCTCGACAATACCATCATACAACCTGACCCACATATTAAACTTCTTGGTGTTACTATCAATGACCAATTAAAATTTGATACTCATATTCGGCACTGTATCAAAAAGATGAATTAAAAACTTGGCCTACTCTACAGACATAAAAAATAGCCCCTGATTCTAGGCAGAAACTAGCTCAGGCCTTCCTCCCTCTGTGTCTACGTTATGCCTCCCCCATCTTTTCACATCTACAGTCTACCCTTTTGGGTAAACTCTGTCCATCATTATATTTATTGTGTTGCAAGATTTGCTAGTGACCAACCCTACAAATATCATCACTGCCCCCAGCACTGCTTCACTCCCAGCTGCAAATGACTCATAATCTGCTCTTAAAACCCCATTTCCTGTCCTGCTCTGTCCTCACTAATATCTCATTGTACCCCTCCCAGAACTCTCCACAGCTCTGACCAGCTCCTTCTGGGCACATATAAACCAACCAAAAACATTGGTAAACTTCTTTACAAATATAGTACTTCCCATGCATGGAACAAACTCCCCCTTAACATCCGAATCATTTCTAACATAAATCTCTTTAAATCCGAACTTACAACTTTTCTCCTAAGTGCCAGCATCTGTGCCTGCAATGATCCTGCTTAAATCCCACCGTACCACCTTACTACCTCTCACACCTTTAACACACATCTAGTGTGTGTCCTTTCTCATTTGATTCTGTTCATCTTTTTGTTGATTAAAAACAGACAAAACATTCTAACTTTTGTACTGCATGTTATTCACATTATTGTAATGTTTATGTAAACTTCAATCTCAGGCCTTTTGTAAATTTCTAATGTTCTCGTATAAAGCACATTATTGTAATGTTTATGTAAACTTCAATCTCAGGCCTTTTGTAAATTTGTAATGTTCTCGTGTAAAGCACATTATTGTAATGTTTATGTAAACTTCAATCTCAGGCCTTTTGTAAATTTCTAATGTTCTTGTGTAAAGCACATTATTGTAATGTTTATGTAAACTTCAATCTCAGGCCTTTTGTAAATTTCTAATGTTCTCGTGTAAAGCACATTATTGTAATGTTTATGTAAACTTCAATTTCAGGCCTTTTGTAAATTTCTAATGTTCTCGTGTAAAGCACATTATTGTAATGTTTATGTAAACTTCAATCTCAGGCCTTTTGTAAATTTCTAATGTTCTCGTGTAAAGCACATTATTGTAATGTTTATGTAAACTTCAATCTCAGGCCTTTTGTAAATTTCTAATGTTCTCGTGTAAAGCACATTATTGTAATGTTTATGTAAACTTCAATCTCAGGCCTTTTGTAAATTTCTAATGTTCTCGTGTAAAGCACATTATTGCAATGTTTATGTAAACTTCAATCTCAGGCCTTTTGTAAATTTCTAATGTTCTCGTGTAAAGCGCATTATTGTAATGTTTATGTAAACTTCAATCTCAGGCCTTTTGTAAATTTCTAATGTTCTCGTGTAAAGCACATTATTGTAATGTTTATGTAAACTTCAATCTCAGGCCTTTTGTAAATTTCTAATGTTCTCGTGTAAAGCGCATTATTGTAATGTTTATGTAAACTTCAATCTCATGCCTTTTGTAAATGTCTAATGTTCTCATGTAAAGCACATTATTCTAATGTTTGAATAAAGCTTCCTTGTCAGATGTTTCTCTTTTTTGTAACTTTGTAATAACTGTCCGGAGATATTCTCCTCGGATCTCCACAGAAAACAGGCCACTGGCTCAGTTGGACTAACCTGGTTAACAAATGGCAAATAAATAAATAAATACATTTCCAATCAAGAACCACACAGATGAGTGGCATAAGGAGGGAATGTAGAGGGTGAAGCAGGAGTCGTGTGGAGAATGAAGTGAGAAAGAGAGAGCTTTCAAAAGTGAATTATACTGAGAGATCTGATGTGCTGGAAGTGCAATTAATAGCTGCACACTAGTGGAAATCACCTGCAACATTCTGCGCTTTTGCAGGGTAAATATTTTGACAAGTCTCCACTTTCACCATTTTACGTATCTGCTAGTCCGTACAAATTTCTGAGACTGCACTCCTCTTTCTCTCTCACTCACCTTTTTGAAGGGCTATGGTAGTCATTCCACCAATTATAGCAAGTGAGCACCTCAGCAGACAATTTTCACATATTTAGGCATTTCATTAACATTTTATTCTATACATTCTGTACTGTGTGGGCGTTTTAGTACACTTTGTCCCATCATTTTATTTATCTACAGTAACTGTCATGTATCCTCATATGGTTCTAGAGTTTAATCATTATTTATTTATTGTTATTGCACCACACACACACACACACACACACACACACACACACACACACACACACACACACACACACACACTTTCACCTTTTATGGAGTCTTCTCCCAAATGGAAGTGAAATCAAATTATTAAGTCATTATAATGAGCATCAGCTGACCAAATGTGGCTGCTAGAACACTTTTTTGTCATAACCTCTTCAACTTGAAAATTTTGCCCCCTCTCAGACCTGTTTATAAAATGAGGTTATCTCAGACAGTTATCTCATTATGTGTAACTTCCAATCACCATCTCAGACATAATGATAAAATAAAGTAGAGCATTTGACTGCATGAAGTTTACCAGCATTAGTCTATCTTAGGCCATTTCCTTTTACCTGAGAAATCAAAGTTGCATCACTGCTCTGTGGGCCACACCCCTCAACCTCTGAGTGCAGGAAACCTGAACAAACCCATAAATAATGGGGGAAAAGATGCCCAAAAATAGGGACACTTTTTAAATCTTGCTCTTAGAAAGTTGGTAAAATAACATGTTTTACATTAACATGACTTTTTTGAGTATGAAGTCTGAAATTCAAATGCCTGCCATTAATTTCTGACTTCAGCCCTCAATGATTTGCCAGAAAACCTCAATTTTATGAGAAACAGACCAAAAATATGATGCAAAAATCTGGGCATTCTGCAGAAATCTGTGCAGTTGAGAGGTATGAGCAATAACCTATATGTGGAATAGATGCAGGACAGTGTACTTTTACAGAAAAAAATGGGGGATAACGGGGCAATACTTTAATAACGGGGCAATACTTTAGGTTTCTTTTCATGCTTTTATGTGCTTTGTGTTCCTTGAATACAATAGTAACAACTGATGTTGTTACCAAATTTCTCCCCCAAAAGAAACCCTTCTGCTGTCAGCCTCTTGGTGTTGGTGTTGTCAGAAAGTGATAAATGGGTTTGTTTTGGCAGCTGTGTTAAGCTGCTACTCCTGTCAAGGACTACTTCCCCTCTCGAGGGAACCCTTGTCATGACCAATTACAGTTTCTAACAACACCAAGATAGAACAGCTAACACATACCCTCAGTGGCTAAACTGTTTGACAGAACATTCCTTGTGCTTTGCATACAAAACATAAGGGCAAAAACATATTTACGTGGTCAAATGTTTATTGCTTACTTAGCACACAAAAAAAACTGCAAAAAGTTTGACAGCTTATGACAGCAAAAATAAAATCACAGCTGACATCAACATTCTACAGTTAGTCAAAGAAATATGAAATGCTATGACATCTGTGTTTTACCACTGCAAGCATAATTCAAGAAAAATGCACTAGGCAAAACTGGAAGACAGGGCAGGCTACAAGCTAATATACATGTACA